>NC_039248.1:24584027-24884027 GCF_003368295.1 Carassius auratus
TAATTAAAAGCTGCAAGCAGCCTTTCTGGGGCCAAGCCTTATTGCTCTTTGGCTTTTAAGGTTTTTTCAAGCAACTTTTTCAGCACTTTTTACAGAACAGATAGATCAGAATTACAGATAAGGTGAAATCAGAAGGTCTGATGAGAACGAACGCAGAATGAAGTTACAAAACACACTTAATTTTTGATCCCATTTTAAGAAACTTTAGTACAGCTCTTACCCATGTAATAAAGGAATTGAAATGACAACTTTATACCCAATTTTAAACTTTTCCCATACAGGTTCGAACCCACAACCTCACAGGTTCAGAACCAACGCCTTAGCTAAGTGGCGCCACATTAGTTGACACACAATTTACACGGCACAGAAGAGAGGTTCAAGGTGTGAGAATGATCTCTCACAAGCCCGAAATAGCATTTTAGCCAGATTAGCATGCTACGCTAAAAAATGCTAACATTGTCAAAGTTAACCAGATTGCTCAAGAGACCCATTAGAGTGAATAGAAAAGTGTTAGCATTTTAGTTAATTAGCATGCTAAGCTAATTAGCATAAATCAACAAACACAGGCACGGTCAACTTCGGAGCCGTACATCTCTGGAACGGGAACGAATATCAAAAATCCGTTCTGTCATTTCTGTCAGGCCCATTCTGAAGTTCATCTGATAAAACTTTTAACAAAATTGAACAAGATTTCAGGGAGGAGTAGTGAAAAAACTGTATTTCATTTCCATTCAATATGGCGGACAGACGCCATGTTGGAAAATGACAATTGAGACATCCTCAGAATCGGCATAACCAAAGGAATAAAATGACATAAAAATAACAAAAATCGATCAACATTTACAGTAGTTATAAGGGGTTTTGCAAGAATCGTTATATCTCTTGAACACTAGGTGGCGCTGTCTTCCAACTTCCGGGGTACTTCCGGCACATGGTGTTGATGATGCCTATCGATTTTTGTGAAGATTTGTACAGTAGTTCAAAAGTTATAGCAATTTTTGACAAATTTCAAAATGGCGGACGGGTGGTCCTGGTGGTCTTGACAAAATTGACATCCACAGATTCGAAATGATCTACAGAAACCATAGACATCAAGATCATAATTTTCTGATGAATTGTTCAGAAGTTATAAGCAAAAAGTGCATTTTTGGTATCTCAACACCCATAGGTGGCGCTGTTCCCAAATTTGGCATGGACCCCCAGATTATGGTATAGAAGAAGTGTACCAAGTTTGGTTTCGATTGATCAAAGTTTGGCTGAGATACAGCATCTCAACCGATTTTAGGTCAACCTCAGTAAGTTCACAGCATGATAACTTTTTTTGTCACTAGTGTTCAAAAAATTCTGTTCAGTCAAATCTGTGCAGCTCAGTCCAAAGATTTTATGTGCCAAATTTCAGAAGAATTGGACCAATTTTGAAGGAGGAGTATTGTTTAGACTGATTACTGTACTTTTCAAAATGGCTGCTACTGTAATGGGAGGAGTCTTAATGTAAGATATGGAATGGAATCTCCATGAAGAGACAAAATAGATGTACTAAGTTTTATTTTCATAGAATTAGTGGTTCAACAGTTATTAACGTTTGAATGTTGAATTTTTGGACTGCTGGTGGCGCTATAGAGTTTGGCCTAGAGACCCCAAAGTTGGTCAGATCACTTATAATGACCAGTTCTAACAAGTGTGCCAAATTTTATCATTTTCCCATGTTCCCTTCATATGGCTGCCATAGACTCCCATTAGACGAGAAGAAGAAGAAGAAGAAGAAGAAGAAGAAGAATAATAATAATAATAATAATAATAATAAAACATACAGATACAATAGGGGCTACAGCCCTTTGGGCTTGGCCCCTAATTAAAGCTGCAAGCAGCCTTTCTGGGGCCAAGCCCTTATTGCTCTTTGGCTTTTAAGGGTTTTTCAAGCAACTTTTTCAGCACTTTTTACAGAACAGATAGATTCAGAATTACAGATAAGGTGAAATCAGAAGGTCTGATGAGAACGAACGCAGAATGAAGTTACAAAAACACACTTATTTTTGATCCCATATTAAGAAACTTTAGTACAGCTCTTACCCATGTAATAAAGGAATTGAAATGACAACTTTATACCCAATTTTAAACTTTTCCCATACAGGTTTCGAACCCACAACCTCACAGGTTCAGTACCAACGCCTTAGCTAAGTGTGCCACATTAGTTGACACATAACTTACACGGCACAGAAGAGAAGTTAAGGTGTGAGAATGATCTCTCTCACAAGCCCGAAGTAGCATTTTAGCCAGATTAGCATGCTACGCTAAAAAATGCTAACATTGTCAAAGTTAACCAGATTGCTCAAGAGACCCATTAGAGTGAATAGAAAAGTGTTAGCATTTTAGTTCATTAGCATGCTAAGCTAACTAGCATAAATCAACAAGCACAGGCACGGTCAACTTCGGAGCTGTACATCTCTGGAACGGGAGTGAATATCAAAAATCTGTTGAGTCATTTCTGTCAGGCCCGGTCTGAAGTTCATCTGATAAAATTTTTAACAAAATTGAACAAGATTTCAGGGAGGAGTAGTGAAAAAACTGTATTTCATTCCATTCAATATGGCGGACAGACGCCATGTTGGAAAATGACAATTGAGACATCCTCAGAATCGGCATAACCAAAGGAATAAAATGACATAAAAATAACAAAAATCGATCAACATTTACAGTAGTTATAAGGGGTTTTGCAAGAATCGTTATATCTCTTGAACACTAGGTGGCGCTGTCTTCCAACTTCCGGGGTACTTCCGGCACATGGTGTTGATGATGCCTATCGATTTTTGTGAAGATTTGTACAGTAGTTCAAAAGTTAGAGCAATTTTTGACAAATTTCAAAATGGCGGACGGGTGGTCCAGGTGGTCTTGACAAAATTGACATCCACAGATTCGAAATGATCTACAGAAACCATAGACATCAAGATCATAATTTTCTGATGAATTGTTCAGAAGTTATAAGCTAAAAAGTGCATTTTTGGTATCTCAACACCCATAGGTGGCGCTGTTCCCAAATTTAGCATGGACCCCCAGATCATGGTGTAGATGAAGTGTACCAAGATTGGTATCGATTGATCAAAGTTTGGCCGAGATACAGCATCTCTACCGATTTGAGGTCAACCTCTGTAAGTTCACAGCATCATAACTTTTTTTTTCACTAGTGTTCAAAAAATTCTGTTCAGTCTATTCTGTGCGGCTCAGTCCAAAGATTATCTGTGCCAAATTTCAGAAGAATTGGACCAATTTTGAAGGAGGAGTAGTGTTTAGACTGATTACTGTACTTTTCAAAATGGCTGCTACTGTAATGGGCGGAGTCTTAATGTAAGATATGGAATGGAATCTACATGAAGAGACAAAACAGATGTACTAAGTTTTATTTTCATAGAATTAGTGGTTCAAGAGTTATTAACGTTTGAATGTTGAATTTTTGAGCTGGTGGTGGCGCTATAGAGTTTGGCCTAGAGACCCCAAAGTTGGTCAGGTCACTTATAATGACCAGTTATACAAGTGTGCCAAATTTCATCATTTTCCCATGTTTCCTTCATAGGGCTGCCATAGACTCCCATTAGACGAGAAGAAGAAGAAGAAGAATAATAATAATAATAATAAATATAGCTGCAAGCAGCGATACCGGGGCCAAGCCCTGAAGGGCTGTAGCCAGAGCAACGAGCGGGACGAAGCAAAACGGCCGAAACGGTACGCACGTCAGGACAACCGATCGGTTCAGAAGTAGAGAAGTTTGAAATTGAACAGAACTTTAGATTAGAAAGACCAAAAACACATTTTTGATTCAAGGCAAACACACTCAGGAAATTCAAATGCTTGAACAGAATCAACATTAACTGCCCTTGATCCAAACCCATATACACAGAAACAACATTAACTGCCCTGGATTCGAACCCATGACCTCAGCAGCACAGAACCAGCATCTTAACATACTGCACCACTGAGTCTTTACACATCCAGTGAGCTGCAGAAGAAAGGTTAAGGTGTGAGGATGAGGTCACTAAAGAAAGTTGCCTAGCATTTTAAGGTAGTTTAGTCAATCCTGCCAAAATTTACATCCATAGATTCGGCATTACCCGAGGAATAGAAAGAAACCAAGATCATGTTTTTGCAACTAATTGTTCAAAAGCTATAAGCAGACATGTGAATTTTTGGTATCTCACGACCCATAGGTGGCGCTGTTTCCAACTTTGGGATATATTCTCAGTTCATAGTGTTGATGAAGTGTAGCAAGTTTTGTGGCGATTGATCAAAGTACGGCCGAGATACAGCTTCTCGAACAATTTCGATTCAACAGTGTTAACTTCAGAGCATCATAACTCTTTTTTTGACCAGTAGGTCGAAAAATTCTATTCAGTCATTTCCGTGCGGCTCGGTCCAAAGATCGTCTGAGGAAATTTTGAGAAGAATTGGGCCACATTTGAAGGAGGAGTAGCGAAAAAAGGGAATACTGTACTTTTCTAAATGGCCATCACTGTAATGGCAGGAATTTTAATGTAAACTATTCAATGTGATCAGCGTGAAGAGAGGAATGAGATGTACTAAGTTTTATGTTGATAGAAGAAGGTGTTCAAAAGTTATAAGGAAAAATGTGCATTTATGCCATCTCATGACCCATAGATGGCGCTGTGCCCGAATTCGGCATGAACCCTCAGATCATGGTGTAGATGAAGTGTATCAAGTTTAGTTTCGATTGATCAATGTTTGGCCGAGATACAGCCTCTCAACCGATTTTGGGTCGACCTCGTTATGTTCACAATTTAATAACTTTTGAACAAAGACGAAAATCAAAAATCTGTTCAGTCATTTCTGTGCGGCTCGGTCCGAAGATCGTCTGTGGCAAATTTCAGAAAAATCAAACCACTTTTGAAGGAGGAGTAGCGTTTAAACGGAAACACTTAATTAGATTAATAGCAATTACTGTAATGGGTGGAGACTTAATGTAAGGTATAGAGTGTAATCTCCATGAAGAGAGTAATCATGTGTACTAAGTTTTATCTGTCTAGAACAAAGGGTTCAGGAGTTATTAAAGTTTAAAAACTGAATTTTTGAACTGGTGGTGGCGCTGTAGAGTTGGTCTTAGAGACCCCAAAGTTGGTCAGATCACTATTGGTGACCATCTCTAGAAGTGTGCCAAATTTCATCATTTTCCCATGTTCCCTTCATAGGGCTAGCATAGTGATCGATTGTTTTTGCTCGAAAATTCTACCAAAAACAATCGCTAATATAGCTGCAAGCAGCGATACCGGGGCCAAGCCCTGAAGGGCTGTAGCCAGAGCAACGAGCGGGACGAAGCAAAACGGCCAAAACGGAACTTCCATCGGATCGACGTTACCCACCCCGGATTCGATCCCACGACCTCTCGGGTTTGGGACGAGTGCCTTAGCTAAGTGCGCCACATTAGTTGACACACAGTTTGCATGGCACAGAAGAGAGGTTAAGGTGTGAGAATGAACTCTCAAAAGCCCGAAGCAGCATTTTAGCCAGATTAGCATGCTACGCTAAAAAATGCTAACGTTGCTCAAAGTTAACCAGATAGCTCAGGAGACCCATTAGAGTCAATAGAAACGTGTTAGCATTTTAGCTAATTAGCATGCTAAGCTAACTAGCATAAATCAACAAGCACAGGCACGGTCAACTTCAGAGCTGTACACGTCGGGAACGGGAGTGAATATCAAAAATCTGTTCAGTCATTTCTGTCAGGCCCGGTCTGAAGTTCATCTGATAAAATTTTGGAACAAAATTGAACAAGATTTCAGGGAGGAGTAGCGAAAAAACTGTATTTCATTCCATTCAATATGGCGGACAGACGCCATATTGGAAAATGGCAAATTGAGACATCATCAGATTCGGCATAACCCAAGGAATCAAATGACATAAAAATAACAAAAATCGATCAACATTTACAGTAGTTATAAGGGGTTTTGCAAGAATCGTTATATCTCTTGAACACTAGGTGGCGCTGTCTTCCAACTTCCGGGGTACCTCCGGCACATGGTGTTGATGATGCCTATCGATTTTTGTGAAGATATGTACAGTAGATCAAAAGATATAGCAATTTATGACAAAATTCAAAATGGCGGACGGGTGGTCCTGGTGGTCTTGACAAAATTGACATCCACAGATTCGGAATGATCTAAAGAATCCATAGACATCAAGATAATAATTTTCTGATGAATTGTTCAGAAGTTATAAGCAAAAAAGTGCATTTTTGGTATCTCAACACCCATAGGTGGCGCTGTTCCCAAATTTGGCGTGGACCCCCAGATCATGGTGTAGATGAAGTGTACCAAGTTTGGTATCGATTGATCAAAGTTTGGCCGAGATACAGCATCTCAACCGATTTTAGGTCAGCCTCATTAAGTTCACAATTGAATAACTTTTGAACAAAGACGAAAATCAAAAATTCTGTTCAGTCATTTCTGTGCGGCTCAGTCCAAAGAACATCTGAGCCAAATTTCAGAAGAATTGGACCAATTTTGAAGGAGGAGTAGTGTTTAGACTGAATACTGTACTTTTCAAAATGGCCGCTACTGTAATGGGCGGAGTCTTAATGTAAGGTATGGAATGGAATCTCCATGAAGAGACAAAATAGATGTACTAAGTTTTATTTTCATAGAATTAGTGGTTCAAGAGTTATTAACGTTTGAATGTTGAATTTTTGAACTGGTGGTGGCGCTGTAGAGTTGGTCCTAGAGACCCCAAAGTTGGTCAGATCACTAATAATGGTCATCTCTACAAGTGTGCCAAATTTCATCATTTTCCCATGTTTCCCTTCATAGGGCTGCCATAGACCCCCATTGGCCAAGAAGAAGAAGAAGAAGAATAATAATAATAATAATAAAACATACAGATACAATAGGGGCTACAGCCCTCTGGGCTTGGCCCCTAAATATAGCTGCAAGCAGCGATACCGGGGCCAAGCCCTGAAGGGCTGTAGCCAGAGCAACGAGCGGGACGAAGCAAAACGGCCAAAACGGAACTTCCATCGGATCGACATTACCCACCCCGGATTCGATCCCACGACCTCTCGGGTTCGGGACGAGTGCCTTAGCTAAGTGCGCCACATTAGTTGACACACTGTTTCCCATGGCACAGAAGAGAGGTTAAGGTGTGAGAATTAACTCTCAAAAGCCCGAAGCAGCATTTTAGCCAGATTAGCATGCTACGCTAAAAAATGCTAACGTTGCTCAAAGTTAACCAGATAGCTCAGGAGACCCATTAGAGTCAATAGAAACGTGTTAGCATTTTAGCTAATTAGCATGCTAAGCTAATTAGCATAAATCAACCAAGCACAGGCACGGTCAACTTCAGAGCTGTACACGTCGGGAACGGGAGTGAATATCAAAAATCTGTTCAGTCATTTCTGTCAGGCCCGGTCTGAAGTTCATCTGATAAAATTTTGAACAAAATTGAACAAGATTTCAGGGAGGAGTAGCGAAAAAACTGTATTTCAATTCCATTCAATATGGCGGACAGACGCCATATTGGAAAATGGCAAATGAGACATCATCTGATTCGGCATAACCCACGGAATCAAATGACATAAAAATATCAAAAATCGATCAACATTTACAGTAGTTATAAGGGGTTTTGCAAGAATCGTTATATCTCTTGAACACTAGGTGGCGCTGTCTTCTAACTTCCGGGGTACCTCAGGCACATGTTGTTGATGATGCCTATCGATTTTTGTGAAGATATGTACAATAGATCAAAAGATATAGCAATTTATGACAAAATTCAAAATGGCGGACGGGTGGTCCTGGTGGTCTCGACAAAATTGACATCCACAGATCCGGAATGATCTAAAGAATCCATAGACATCAAGAAAATAATTTTCTGATGAATTGTTCAGAAGTTATAAGCAAAAAAGTGCATTTTTGGTATCTCAACACCCATAGGTGGCGCTGTTCCCAAATTTGGCGTGGACCCCCAGATCATGGTGTAGATGAAGTGTACCAAGTTTGGTATCGATTGATCAAAGTTTGGCCGAGATACAGCATCTCAACCGATTTGAGGTCAACCTCAGTAAGTTCACAGCATCATAACTTTTTTTTCACTAGTGTTCAAAAAATTCTGTTCAGTCATTTCTGTGCGGCTCAGTCCAAAGAACATCTGAGCCAAATTTCAGAAGAATTGGACCAATTTTGAAGGAGGAGTAGTGTTTAGACTGAATACTGTACTTTTCAAAATGGCCGCCACTGTAATGGGCGGAGTCTTAATGTAAGGTATGGAATAGAATCTCCATGAAGAGATTGAATCATATGTACTAAGTTTTATTTTCATAGAATTAGTGGTTCAAGAGTTATTAATGTGTGAATGTTGAATTTTTGAACTGGTGGTGGCGCTGTAGAGTTGGTCCTAGAGACCCCAAAGTTGGTCAGATCACTAATAATGGTCATCTCTACAAGTGTGCCAAATTTCATAATTTTTCCCATGTTCCCTTCATAGGGCTGCCATAGACTCCCATTGGACGAGAAGAAGAAGAAGAAGAAGAATAATAATAATAATAAAACATACAGATACAATAGGGGCTACAGCCCTTTGGGCTTGGCCCCTAAATATAGCTGCAAGCAGCGATACCGGGGCCAAGCCCTGAAGGGCTGTAGCCAGAGCAACGAGCGGGACGAAGCAAAACGGCCGAAACGTTACGCACGTCAGGACAACCGATCGGTTCAGAAGTAGAGAAGTTTGAAATTGAACAGAACTTTAGATTAGAAAGACCAAAAATACATTTTTGATTCAAGGCAAACACAGGCAGGAAATACAAATGGCTTGAACAGAAGCAACATTAACTGCCCTTGATCCGAACCCATGAACTCAGAAACAACATTACCTGCCCTGGATTCGAACCCATGACCTCAGAAGCTCAGAACCAGCATCTTAACATACTGCACCACTGAGTCTTTACACATCCAGTGAGCTGCAGAAGAAAGGTTAAGGTGTGAGGATGAGGTCACTAAAGAAATTTGCCTAGCAATTTAAGGTAGTTTAGTCAATCCTGGCAAAATTTACATCCATAGATTCGGCATGACCCGAGGAATAGAAAGACACCAAGATCATGATTTTCCAACTAATTGTTCAAAAGCTATAAGCAGAAATGTGAAATTTTTGGTATCTCACGACCCATAGGTGGCGCTGTTTCCAACTTTGGGATATATTCTCAGTCCATAGTGTTGATGAAGTGTAGCGAGTTTTGTGGCGATTGATCAAAGTACGGCCGAGATATAGCCTCTCATACAATTTCGATTCAACACTATTAACTTCAGAGCATCATAACTCTTTTTTTGACCAGTAGGTCGAAAAATTCTGTTCAGTCATTTCCGTGCGGCTCGGTCCAAAGATCGTCTGAGGAAATTTTGAGAAGAATTGGGCCACATTTGAAGGAGGAGTAGCGAAAAAACGGAATACTGTACTTTTCATAATGGCGGTTACTGTAATGGCAGGAATCTTAATATAAACTATTCAATGTGATCAGCGTGAAGAGAGGAATCAGGTGTACTAAGTTTTATCTTGATAGAAGAAGGTGTTCAAAAGTTATAAGGAAAAATGTGCATTTATGCTATCTCATGACCCATAGGTGGCGCTGTCCCCGAATTCGGCATGAACCCTCAGATCATGGTGTTGATGAAGTGTATCAAGTTTAGTTTCGATTGATCAATGTTTGGCCGAGATACAGCCTCTTAACCGATTTTGGGTCGACCTCGTTATGTTCACAATTGAATAACTTTTGAACAAAGACGAATATCAAAAATCTGTTCAGTCATTTCTGTGCGGCTCGGTCCGAAGATCGTCTGTGGCAAATTTCAGAAAAATCAAACCACTTTTGAAGGAGGAGTAGCGTTTAAACGGAAACACTTAATTAGCTTAATAGCAATTACTGTAATGGGTGGAAACTTAATGTAAGGTATAGAATGTAATCTCCATGAAGAGAGTAATCATGTGTACTAAGTTTTATCTGTCTAGAACAAAGGGTTCAGGAGTTATTAAAGTTTCAAAAACTGAATTTTTGAACTGGTGGTGGCGCTGTAGAGTTGGTCTTAGAGACCCCAAAGTTGGTCAGATCACTATTGGTGACCATCTCTAGAAGTGTGCCAAATTTCATCATTTTCCCATGTTCCCTTCATAGGGCTAGCATAGTGATCGATTGTTTTTGCTCGAAAATTCTACCAAAAACAATCGCTAATATAGCTGCAAGCAGCGATACCGGGGCCAAGCCCTGAAGGGCTGTAGCCAGAGCAACGAGCGGGACGAAGCAAAACGGCCAAAACGGAACTTCCATCGGATCGACGTTACCCACCCCGGATTCGATCCCACGACCTCTCGGGTTTGGGACGAGTGCCTTAGCTAAGTGCGCCACATTAGTTGACACACTGTTTGCATGGCACAGAAGAGAGGTTAAGGTGTGAGAATGAACTCTCAAAAGCCCGAAGCAGCATTTTAGCCAGATTAGCATGCTACGCTAAAAAATGCTAACGTTGCTCAAAGTTAACCAGATAGCTCAGGAGACCCATTAGAGTCAATAGAAACGTGTTAGCATTTTAGCTAATTAGCATGCTAAGCTAACTAGCATAAATCAACAAGCACAGGCACGGTCAACTTCAGAGCTGTACACGTCGGGAACGGGAGTGAATATCAAAAATCTGTTCAGTCATTTCTGTCAGGCCCGGTCTGAAGTTCATCTGATAAAATTTTGAACAAAATTGAACAAGATTTCAGGGAGGAGTAGCGAAAAAACTGTATTTCAATCCATTCAATATGGCGGACAGACGCCATATTGGAAAATGGCAAATGAGACATCATCTGATTCGGCATAACCCACGGAATCAAATGACATAAAAATATCAAAAATCGATCAACATTTACAGTAGTTATAAGGGGTTTTGCAAGAATCGTTATATCTCTTGAACACTAGGTGGCGCTGTCTTCTAACTTCCGGGGTACCTCCAGGCACATGTTGTTGATGATGCCTATCGATTTTTGTGAAGATATGTACAATAGATCAAAAGATATAGCAATTTATGACAAAATTCAAAATGGCGGACGGGTGGTCCAGGTGGTCTTGACAAAATTGACATCCACAGATTCGGAATGATCTAAAGAATCCATAGACATCAAGAAAATAATTTTCTGATGAATTGTTCAGAAGTTATAAGCAAAAAAGTGCATTTTTGGTATCTCAACACCCATAGGTGGCGCTGTTCCCAAATTTGGCGTGGACCCCCAGATCATGGTGTAGATGAAGTGTACCAAGTTTGGTATCGATTGATCAAAGTTTGGCCGAGATACAGCATCTCAACCGATTTTAGGTCAGCCTCATTAAGTTCACAATTGAATAACTTTTGAACAAAGACGAAAATCAAAAATCTGTTCAGTCATTTCTGTGCGGCTCAGTCCAAAGAACATCTGAGACAAATTTCAGAAGAATTGGACCAATTTTGAAGGAGGAGTAGTGTTTAGACTGAATACTGTACTTTTCAAAATGGCCGCTACTGTAATGGGCGGAGTCTTAATGTAAGGTATGGAATGGAATCTCCATGAAGAGACAAAATAGATGTACTAAGTTTTATTTTCATAGAATAAGTGGTTCAAGAGTTATTAACGTTTGAATGTTGAATTTTTGAACTGGTGGTGGCGCTGTAGAGTTGGTCCTAGAGACCCCAAAGTTGGTCAGATCACTAATAATGACCATCTCTACAAGTGTGCCAAATTTCATCATTTTCCCATGTTTCCCTTCATAGGGCTGCCATAGACTCCCATTGGCCAAGAAGAAGAAGAAGAAGAATAATAATAATAATAATAAAACGTACAGATACAATAGGGGCTACAGCCCTCTGGGCTTGGCCCCTAAATATAGCTGCAAGCAGCGATACCGGGGCCAAGCCCTGAAGGGCTGTAGCCAGAGCAACGAGCGGGACGAAGCAAAACGGCCAAAACGGAACTTCCATCGGATCGACATTACCCACCCCGGATTCGATCCCACGACCTCTCGGGTTTGGGACGAGTGCCTTAGCTAAGTGCGCCACATTAGTTGACACACAGTTTGCATGGCACAGAAGAGAGGTTAAGGTGTGAGAATTAACTCTCAAAAGCCCGAAGCAGCATTTTAGCCAGATTAGCATGCTACGCTAAAAAATGCTAACGTTGCTCAAAGTTAACCAGATAGCTCAGGAGACCCATTAGAGTCAATAGAAACGTGTTAGCATTTTAGCTAATTAGCATGCTAAGCTAATTAGCATAAATCAACAAGCACAGGCACGGTCAACTTCAGAGCTGTACACGTCGGGAACGGGAGTGAATATCAAAAATCTGTTCAGTCATTTCTGTCAGGCCCGGTCTGAAGTTCATCTGATAAAATTTTGGAACAAAATTGAACAAGATTTCAGGGAGGAGTAGCGAAAAAACTGTATTTCATTCCATTCAATATGGCGGACAGACGCCATATTGGAAAATGGCAAATGAGACATCATCAGATTCGGCATAACCCACGGAATCAAATGACATAAAAATATCAAAAATCGATCAAAATTTACAGTAGTTATAAGGGGTTTTGCAAGAATCGTTATATCTCTTGAACACTAGGTGGCGCTGTCTTCTAACTTCCGGGGTACCTCAGGCACATGTTGTTGATGATGCCTATCGATTTTTGTGAAGATATGTACAATAGATCAAAAGATATAGCAATTTATGACAAAATTCAAAATGGCGGACGGGTGGTCCTGGTGGTCTCGACAAAATTGACATCCACAGATCCGGAATGATCTAAAGAATCCATAGACATCAAGAAATAATTTTCTGATGAATTGTTCAGAAGTTATAAGCAAAAAAGTGCATTTTTGGTATCTCAACACCCATAGGTGGCGCTGTTCCCAAATTTGGCATGGACCCCCAGATCATGGTGTAGATGAAGTGTACCAAGTTTGGTATCGATTGATCAAAGTTTGGCCGAGATACAGCATCTCAACCGATTTTAGGTCAGCCTCAGTAAGTTCACAGCATCATAACTTTTTTTTCACTAGTGTTCAAAAAATTCTGTTCAGTCATTTCTGTGCGGCTCAGTCCAAAGAACATCTGAGCCAAATTTCAGAAGAATTGGACCAATTTTGAAGGAGGAGTAGTGTTTAGACTGAATACTGTACTTTTCAAAATGGCCGCTACTGTAATGGGCGGAGTCTTAATGTAAGGTATGGAATGGAATCTCCATGAAGAGACAAAATAGATGTACTAAGTTTTATTTTCATAGAATTAGTGGTTCAAGAGTTATTAACGTTTGAATGTTGAATTTTTGAACTGGTGGTGGCGCTGTAGAGTTGGTCCTAGAGACCCCAAAGTTGGTCAGATCACTAATAATGGTCATCTCTACAAGTGTGCCAAATTTCATCATTTTCCCATGTTTCCTTCATAGGGCTGCCATAAGACCCCCATTGGACGAGAAGAAGAAGAAGAATAATAATAATAATAAGAAAACGTACAGATACAATAGGGGCTACAGCCCTCTGGGCTTGGCCCCTAATAAAACATACAGATACAATAGGGGCTACAGCCCTCTGGGCTTGGCCCCTAAATAGCTGCAAGCAGCGATACCGGGCCAAGCCCTGAAGGGCTGTAGCCAGAGCAACGAGCGGGACGAAGCAAAACGGCCAAAACGGAACTTCCATCGGACCAACGTTACCCACCCGGGATTCGATCCACAACCTCTCGGGTTCAGGACCGAGTGCCTTAGCTAAGTGCGCCACATTAGTTGACACACAGTTTGCATGGCACAGAAGAGAGGTTAAGGTGTGAGAATTAACTCTCAAAAGCCCGAAGTAGCATTTTAGCCAGATTAGCATGCTACGCTAAAAAATGCTAACGTTGCTCAAAGTTAACCAGATAGCTCAGGAGACCCATTAGAGTCAATAGAAACGTGTTAGCATTTTAGCTAATTAGCATGCTAAGCTAACTAGCATAAATCAACAAGCACAGGCACGGTCAACTTCAGAGCTGTACATCGTCGGGAACGGGAGTGAATATCAAAAATCTGTTCAGTCATTTCTGTCAGGCCCGGTCTGAAGTTCATCTGATAAAATTTTGAACAAAATTGAACAAGATTTCAGGGAGGAGTAGCGAAAAAACTGTATTTCATTCCATTCAATATGGCGGACAGACGCCATATTGGAAAATGGCAAATGAGACATCATCAGATTCGGCATAACCAAGGAATAAAATGACATAAAAATAACAAAAATCGATCAACATTTACAGTAGTTATAAGGGGTTTTGCAAGAATCGTTATATCTCTTGAACACTAGGTGGCGCTGTCTTCTAACTTCCGGGGTACCTCCGGCACATGTTGTTGATGATGCCTATCGATTTTTGTGAAGATATGTACAGTAGATCAAAAGATATAGCAATTTTTGACAAATTCAAAATGGCGGACGGGTGGTCCAGGTGGTCTTGACAAAATTGACATCCACAGATTCGGAATGATCTAAAGAATCCATAGACATCAAGATCATAATTTTCTGATGAATTGTTCAGAAGTTATAAGCAAAAAAGTGCATTTTTGGTATCTCAACACCCATAGGTGGCGCTGTTCCCAAATTTGGCATGGACCCCCAGATCATGGTGTAGATGAAGTGTAACCAAGTTTGGTATCGATTGATCAAAGTTTGGCCGAGATACAGCATCTCAACCGATTTTAGGTCAACCTCAGTAAGTTCACACATCATAACTTTTTTGAACAAGACGAAAATCAAAAATTCTGTTCAGTCATTTCTGTGCGGCTCAGTCCAAAGAACATCTGAGCCAAATTTCAGAAGAATTGGACCAATTTTGAAGGAGGAGTAGTGTTTAGACTGAATACTGTACTTTTCAAAATGGCCGCTACTGTAATGGGGGAGTCTTAATGTAAGATATGGAATGGAATCTCCATGAAGAGACAAAACAGATGTACTAAGTTTTATTTTCATAGAATAAGTGGTTCAAGAGTTATTAACGTTTGAATGTTGAATTTTTGAACTGGTGGTGGCGCTGTAGAGTTGGTCCTAGAGACCCCAAAGTTGGTCAGATCACTAATAATGGTCATCTCTACAAGTGTGCCAAATTTTATCATTTTCCCATGTTTCCTTCATAGGGCTGCCATAGACCCCCATTGGCCAAGAAGAAGAAGAAGAAAATAAAATAATAATAATAATAATAAAACATACAGATACAATAGGGGCTACAGCCCTCTGGGCTTGGCCCCTAATAATAAAACGTACAGATACAATAGGGGCTACAGCCCTCTGGGCTTGGCCCCTAAATATAGCTGCAAGCAGCGATACCGGGGCCAAGCCCTGAAGGGCTGTAGCCAGAGCAACGAGCGGGACGAAGCAAAACGGCCAAAACGGAACTTCCATCGGATCGACGTTACCCACCCCGGATTCGATCCCACGACCTCTCGGGTTGGGACGAGTGCCTTAGCTGAAGTGCGCCACATTAGTTGACACACTGTTTGCATGGCACAGAAGAGAGGTTAAGGTGTGAGAATTAACTCTCAAAAGCCCGAAGCAGCATTTTAGCCAGATTAGCATGCTACGCTAAAAAATGCTAACGTTGCTCAAAGTTAACCAGATAGCTCAGGAGACCCATTAGAGTCAATAGAAACGTGTTAGCATTTTAGCTAATTAGCATGCTAAGCTAATTAGCATAAATCAACAAGCACAGGCACGGTCAACTTCGGAGCTGTACATGTCGGGAACGGGAGTGAATATCAAAAATCTGTTCAGTCATTTCTGTCAGGCCCGGTCTGAAGTCCATCTGATAAAATTTTGAACAAAATTGAACAAGATTTCAGGGAGGAGTAGCGAAAAAACTGTATTTCATTCCATTCAATATGGCGGACAGACGCCATATTGGAAAATGGCAAATGAGACATCATCTGATTCGGCATAAACCACGGAATAAAATGACATAAAAATAACAAAAATCGATCAACATTTACAGTAGTTATAAGGGGTTTTGCAAGAATCGTTATATCTCTTGAACACTAGGTGGCGCTGTCTTCTAACTTCCGGGGTACCTCAGGCACATGTTGTTGATGATGCCTATCGATTTTTGTGAAGATATGTACAATAGATCAAAAGATATAGCAATTTATGACAAAATTCAAAATGGCGGACGGGTGGTCCTGGTGGTCTTGACAAAATTGACATCCACAGATCCGGAATGATCTAAAGAATCCATAGACATCAAGATAATAATTTTCTGATGAACTGTTCAGAAGTTATAAGCAAAAAAGTGCATTTTTGGTATCTCAACACCCATAGGTGGCGCTGTTCCCAAATTTGGCATGGACCCCCAGATCATGGTGTAGATGAAGTGTATCAAGTTTGGTTTCGATTGATCAAAGTTTGGCCGAGATACAGCATCTCAACCGATTTTAGGTCAGCCTCATCAAGTTCACAATTGAATAACTTTTGAACAAAGACGAAAATCAAAAATCTGTTCAGTCATTTCTGTGCGGCTCAGTCCAAAGAACATCTGAGCCAAATTTCAGAAGAATTGGACCAATTTTGAAGGAGGAGTAGTGTTTAGACTGAATACTGTACTTTTCAAAATGGCCGCTACTGTAATGGGCGGAGTCTTAATGTAAGATATGGAATGGAATCTCCATGAAGAGACAAAACAGATGTAGTAAGTTTTATTTTCATAGAATAAGAGGTTCAAGAGTTATTAACGTTTGAATGTTGAATTTTGAACTGGTGGTGGCGCTGTAGAGTTGGTCCTAGAGACCCCAAAGTTGGTCAGATCACTAATAATGGTCATCTCTACAAGTGTGCCAAATTTATCATTTTCCCATGTTCCCTTCATAGGGCTGCCATAGACCCCATTGGCCAAGAAGAAGAAGAATAATAATAATAATAATAATAATAATAATAATAAACATACAGATACAATAGGGGCTACAGCCCTCTGGGCTTGGCCCCTAATTAAAGCTGCAAGCAGCCTTTCTGGGGCCAAGCCCTTATTGCTCTTTGGCTTTTAAGGGTTTTTCAAGCAACTTTTTCAGCACTTTACCAGAACAGATAGATTCAGAATTACAGATAAGGTGAAATCAGAAGGTCTGATGAGAACGAACACAGAATGAAGTTACAAAAACACACTTATTTTTGATCCCATTTTAAGAAACTTTAGTACAGCTCTTACCCATGTAATAAAGGATTTAAAATGACAACTTTATACCCAATTTTAAACTTTTCCCATACAGGTTTCGAACCCACAACCTCACAGGTTCAGAACCAACGCCTTAGCTAAGTGTGCCACATTAGTTGACACACAATTTACACGGCACAGAAGAGAAGTTAAGGTGTGAGAATGATCTCTCTCACAAGCCCGAAGTAGCATTTTAGACAGATTAGCATGCTACGCTAAAAAATGCTAACATTGTCAAAGTTAACCAGATTGCTCAAGAAACCCATTAGAGTGAATAGAAAAGTTTTAGCATTTTAGCTAATTAGCATGCTAAGCTAATTAGCATAAATCAACAAGCACAGGCACGGTCAACTTTGGAGCCGTACATCTCTGGAACGGGAGTGAATATCAAAAATCTGTTAAGTCATTTCTGTCAGGCCCGGTCTGAAGTTCATCTGATAAAACTTTGAACAAAATTGAACAAGATTTCAGGGAGGAGTTGCGAAAAAACTGTATTTATTTCCTTTCAATATGGCGGACAGATGCCATGTTGGAAAATGACAATTGAGACATCCTCAGAATCGGCATAACCAAAGGAATAAAATGACATAAAATAACAAAAATTTATCAACATTTACAGTAGTTATAAGGGGTTTTGCAAGAATCGTTATATCTCTTGAACACTAGGTGGCGCTGTCTTCCAACTTCCGGGGTACCTCCAGCATATGGTGTTGATGATGCCTATCAATTGTTGTGAAGATTTGTACAGTAGTTCAAAAGTTATAGCAATTTTTGACAAATTTCAAAATGGCGGACGGGTGGTCCAGGTGGTCTTGACAAAATTGACCTCCACAGATTCGAAATGATCTACAGAAACCATAGACATCAAGATCATAATTTTCTGATGAATTGTTCAGAAGTTATAAGCCAAAAAGTGCATTTTTGGTATCTCAACACCCATAGGTGGCGCTGTTCCCAAATTTGGCATGGACCCCCAGATTATGGTGTAGATGAAGTGTACCAAGTTTGGTTTCGATTGATCAAAGTTTGGCTGAGATACAGCATCTCAACCGATTTGAGGTCAACCTCAGTAAGTTCACAGCATCATAACTTTTTTTTCATTAGTGTTCAAAAAATTCTGTTAAGTCAATTCTGTGCAGCTCAGTCCAAAGATTTTATGTGCCAAATTTCAGAAGAATTGGACCAATTTTGAAGGAGGAGTATTGTTTAGACTGATTACTGTACTTTTCAAAATGGCTGCTACTGTAATGGGCGGAGTCTTAATGTAAGGTGTGGAATGGAATCTCCATAAAGAGACAAAATAGATGTACTAAGTTTTATTTTAATAGAATTAGTGGTTCAACAGTTATTAACGTTTGAATGTTGAATTTTTGGACTGCTGGTGGCGCTATAGAGTTTGGCCTAGAGACCCCAAAGTTGGTCAGATCACTTATAATGACCGGTTATACAAGTGTGCCAAATTTCATCATTTTCCCATGTTTCCTTCATAGGGCTGCCATAGACTCCCATTAGACGAGAAGAAGAAGAAGAAGAAGAAGAAGAATAATAATAATAATAATAATAATAAAACATACAGATACAATAGGGGCTACAGCCCTCTGGGCTTGGCCCCTAATAATAATAATAATAATAAAACATACAGATACAATAGGGGCTACAGCCCTTTGGGCTTGGCCCCTAATAATAATAATCAGCATTTTTTCCAATAAAATGTCTAAAACCAAATGCATTTAGTAAATTAATGAGATAATAAGATGTGTTTTTATGTCTAATGTGTCTTATTTATTTTGTTTTTCTGACCACAGTGGCCAATTATTATTTTTTTTTTTACCATAAATATAATAAAATTTTTTAATGAGGTTTGTGCTTAAAACTATAAATATATCATTTCAAGAAAATGTTTTTGCAACAAAAAAATATTAAGAAAATTATTGTTTTGGCTGGCAGAAAGAAAGGAGAAAGTGATATTTTGGATAGAGGACTCATATTTTAGCCAAAAGCAATGGTTTAAAGTTTAAAACATCTTGATGGAGATTTATAAATTACTTGTGTCTTATTGTGATGTTTTTATCAGCTGTTTGGACTCTCATTCTTACAGCACCCATTCACTGCAGTGGATCCTTTGGTGAGCAAGTGATGCAATGCTACATTTCTCCAAATCTGTTCTGATGAAGAAAAAAAAACGAATTTACTGTACATCTTGGGTAATAAAACTATTACTTTAATATGTTGCCGTGTAAAGATTAAACATGCTTCAGGTGATGGACTTTAGGTTTCATGCGGGTAAACATGCGTGTGATTTGAGCAAGTGAGGGAGATGTACGACTGTTTGAGATATTGGATGGTAAAATATTCATGGTGCTCCTCAGGGTTATAAAACAGCTGGACAGAACCAAAGCAAACATGGGAAAAATATTGAGGAAAAAGGAATGAGAATGTTTTATTAATGTGACTTGTCTCATCTGATGAAACACATCACATACAAATGTGGGTCTTCTGTTTAAATCGCCAGCATCCACATTTGACGAGGATCACCTGTCATAAGCCTCTGCTTATTAAAGTATCAGAGGTGGGCAGAATTAAATAACCGCGCATGTGAGAAAACTCCCACAGACCTTAATTACCGCGGTAATGGAGCCAGTATTCCCATTTGTCTTGCTGTAATTCCAGAGCTGGAACCTGAGCGTATGTATCGTGAGACAACCAAGATTTACAAGTGCTCCTTATGGTCGAGGTGTAGATTTATTCGCTACCGCACACATACACACACTTACTCTGGACAATGAAAGTTTAATGCATCAGAGGCTGTAAGGCAAATGACCCTGCTGATTACAAGTGGGAGTGTGTCCCCACACACACACACACACACACACACACACACACACACACACACTTAGAGTCGAGGGGAGATGGAAGTAAATCAAAGAGCAGAATGAATAGCCTGAGGATATAAACAGAGCTCATATCTTATACAATGGCGTAAAGTAATAACAAACACACACACAAACCGAAATTACTGATGATCTAGGTGAAATCAAACACCTTTGGCATATTTCCCAATGTCACACTCTTTGTAATGGGATACTAAAATCCATAGAGTAGATCCAAAGCACTGGACAGCTTTCAAAATATATGTTAAGGTGTAAAATGGTAGATGAGATGACAAAGTGATGCCCTAAATTTTAACTTAATTTTATTATATTATCTATCTGTAGTTATACAACAGCTGTGAGGGATATTTCAATAAAGATGGCATTTCATCTCTTTCTTTTTCATATTGCATTGTGTTTATGACTAATTTTTCTTCATGAAACTAGGACACATCAGTTATGAAAATTCAATGAAGTCTCATCAGCCACTGCTGAGAAGCAAAAACGTGGCTAACAGGTAAGAAAAATGACAGTTGGTATCTCGGTTGTTTCTCTTTGAGGTGAAATTGAGAACAAATGGAGATTTTGTGGAAGTATATTACTTCTCAGATCATCATTACTCCAAACTCCAGTAATCAGTGTTAAAAACAATTCACATTCATTGGAAACACTGATATATATTTTTTTTTTCAGGATTTTTTGATTAACGGAAAATTTAAAAGAACAGTTATATAAAAACAAGTTTTGTAACAGTACAGTATGTATGTCTTTCATTGATCATTCAAGTCATTGCAGAATAAAAAGTATCAATTTCTTTAAAAAATTCTTATAGATCACAAACTTTTGAACTTTTTTAGTGTATGTAAACTTTACATGTCTTACTGTATATCAACAGTTATCTCATTTATTTATTTGGGAGAAACATCTAATAAATGGTTTCTATGTGAGAACCTCTTTTCGATTTCCTAATGAAAGAACGACCTCTGAGCAATTAGTTTTCTTTTGGTTGGGTAGAGAAGAAAGAAGCAGAACAAAGATGTAAAACAAAAGTAAATCAAGATAAATATTTAATTGTACAAAGTGTTGGAACATTACTAAACACATTTTATCATCAGTTTCAGACATCCTTTTGATGCCAAACGCCAGACATGGACTCGGCAACGTTCAAGTCCCACAGACTGGCGAATCGCTGGCTAACAGACTGTTTGAATCCCTTTATAAATGTGACAGACACTGATGCTGTGGCTATCTCCAGTCTGAAGGGGACCTTTTAAAATGTGGTGGTTTTGAATCGCATCTGTCAAAACTGAAAGGACAAAATTGAGATTTCATCCCCTTTAAGCATCAAAGATGGCATTAACCTTTACCGAGCTTTATGTAGTGCTAAAATACAGCTTTAAATCCTCAACAGAGAACCATAGCAGATCCATTTTAATGGTAAATAAAACACGTTTATGCATTCATTCTTTGAACATAAGACAACTTCACTTGTCATTTGATTGGAATTCAAAAGCTTTGTCCTGTCCCAGTGTAAATAGATCATTTTTATGTTCCTGGTTTATTGTTGCTGTGCATTATTCCAAAGAAAATTTTGTAATTTTTCTTGAATGTTTGCAACAATCCCGAAGAAAAGATCTGTCGCTGTATTCATTGAGCTGGAACTTTATAGAAGTCCAAAGTGGTCTAAATGCGCAATGGGGATGCCAAAACCATGACCCTTACACATCATATATTCACTCCACAGTAAAACCAATAACTAAACTCACAAACAACCCTCAAGTTTAAATGAATTTGGAAATATCCATCCATCTTCATGAACAGGTTTCGCCCCCATCACCCCCCATAGCGCAGCGTTCCTCTTTAGTCTGCACAGGGATTAATTATTTTCATTCACCATAATTTGGTCCCAACACCTGTGAGCAGTGAGGACAGCGAAGTCTATAATTACAGCAGTCCATCATCCAAACAAGGTTTCCACCCTAAAATCTAACGCGATGAAGTCTTGATAACGCAGGAGGCTGATGTGTGTCGTGGGAAATGTTCGAGTTTGATGGCGTACGTTTGTAATCATTCTAATCATTCTTTTATTGACTGGTTTCACAGATTTGTTTTCTTTGGCTTGTCTTTAGTTGAATTGCTGTGGCTGCATATGAAGATAAACTAGATTTGAGAGTTACTAGAATATGTTGATGGAATGGAGATAGAAATTAATCTGTTGAAATGATTATCTTTTAAGCTTTATTTTATTACTGTATATCTCACTATGGGGTTAGTTCATTTTTAGCAGCGTATTTTAAAATCATGCCTCAGTTTGTAACAAATGTGAACTTCCTTTTAAAAATGTTTCTTTGTTTTTGATGTTAATTAATTTTGTTGTTTTGGAAAAAGCTGTTAGATTAAGTAAAGTGAAAACGAAGATGAAGGATCTCACTTTCCCAGGATTTCTCAGAATTTCTCAGAACTATTATTATTATCATTGAATCTAAAAGAACTATATATATATATATATATATAGGTATGTGGTTACTCCAAAATGGAAATTGTCATTAATTTGTTCATCTACGGAAAGCAAATTACGATTTTTTTGATGAAACCTGAGAGGTTTGTGCGGGTTTGGGTAAGTAATTAATGACAGAATTTACATTTTTGGGTGAACTATCCCTTTTAAAAGATGCAGGTAATCTCACGTTTATTAGAGGAGATCTCAAACTGCTTAGATTGCCCAAGATACCAAAGAGTGCGATCAAAAGTCAGAGATCTAAAATAATTCTCATCAAATACTTCCAAGACCAAATGATGGGAAATGCTATCCACATTCATTTTGTTGCTAGATTCTTGCCACAAATTGTCTCATTTGAGTCAACTTTCATTCATCCAAATGAAATTTGGGAGGAAATTCTGTGTTGGTATTTAAATGAGTCATAATATTCCTTTGGGTTCAGAGGAGCCACTGTCATTGTACATGACAGTACTGTAATTCAGGGCTGCTGAACGATAGTCGGTGTTGTTTTCAACTTTGTTGGGTCTGACAAGTCTCACTGTGTTTGCAACAGATGTATTGTGAGGTTGTCATCAATAATCCACTCCACAGCTGTACGAAACAAATCAGGGAACAATACAGGGTCTAGAATTCAAACAGAGCAGTATGCAACTTCAGACAAGTCTTTCTTTGCAAATCACATGGAAAATATACTCAAAATGTCATGTTCTCTGTTCTTTTTCTTTTAAGTTAAGCAAACACGGACAGGTGCAGCTGTTTGGATCACAGTGAAAGGATCAGAGGTTGATGTACTTTTGACCCCTACTTCATTTGAAAGACATGTTTATTTCCAAAAGGAAGATCATGCAAAAGCAATAATGTAAATCTAAGTAGGGATAAATGCAATATTTTTTATTATATTCCTAAATTATATTTACATTTTCAGCGTCATCTTAATATTCTTACAGATGTCGACAACTGCTGTTCTGCTCAATTCTGAAAGAGCCTTCATACTGAAAGTGATTTACAGATGCACAGCAGCAGCAGTCATTTATTGTGAATTATTCAATTGATTTTATTCATCAGCATTTGTTTGGGTTGTGAAAATTGGACGTTGCATGGGAAAGCACAAGGGATTTATGATGCCATCAGAGGATGGGTAAGTTGTTATTTTTTGACACATCATTTTTATTTGAAATAACATACACTTTTCATAGAAATCAAGACCAGAAATGGGCCTTTCAAAAGTAAATAGGATTCATTTTGATGTGGACTTCAAAACAGTTTATGTAATATAGTAGTACATATTTTTTTTTTATGGCTTTCACAAATTTGTTTCACATTGTAAACACACTGTATGATTGATGGGTCATGTGCACTTAAAAGCTTATTTCGAGCAGAAATAAAATGTTTTCTCTGTGCAGCTACAGAACACATGCTGGTCACAACTCTGCCAGTAAAGATGATTTAAATGCAACCTTTTTCAGAGAAGTGTCTCTTTAACAGCACGACACTTATAAACAGGCTAGCTGTCAGAAATCAGCACTTCATCGAAAAAATGGAGTTTCGCCCCAGGACACTTCATGAAGTAGTTCCTAATGCACACAAATGTCAATAGATCAACCCCCAATGAAGGCGCTGCGGTGCATGCAAGAATCTGCTCAAATCCGTTAGGATGAGACAATCAATTTGCAGAAGTAATTAGCATACCAATTAAAAGTTATTACATTGATTCTCATTATATATCAATTTTCCACTCTGTTCTCTCTCTCTGCTGTTGAAACATCTAATGGAATAAATTGAATGTAATTGATAAAATAATTAGGCATCATTTAATATGTCAATTATCAAAATGAGGAGACTCATGGGTTTTTTCCTCCGTATTAATTTTTCTCAGCACTAGGGGATTATGTGAAAGCATTTGCCAATTTTGAAAATCCAGCAACTCATGAAAAGAAAGTAATCTGAGCATTATGTAACTAACAAGCTTTGCTCAAATGTTATTTAAAGTCTTTAAAAATTAAAGATTCATGCATAGATCTCTAAGACCTATTTTGTTTACTTTCTTTGATCATTTTCTCTCCAATATGTATTGATTGCTAGTTTCATGGCAGCAGTGTTGCATGTTGGTGGGTTTGACTGTTTTCTACATTTCGTTTGTACTCAGGGAGTCATCAGAGGGTTTTCAGTCTAGTCTGGGTTTAGAGACAGCTGTTCGATTTGTGCGGCGAAGTAGTTAGGAAAGTGTTTGATCTTGATGGAGGCCGGGTTATTAGAAATCGAACCTCAACCACACATAAGTTTGTAATGTTTTATTTTTATTTGTAATTAAATCAGATACAAATATTTTAAGTATAAAAAAGAACATTTTGGAGTGCTATTGAAATGCCTCGAAGTCAGTCAATCAGTAGCTGTGGCACTGCTGGTTACCCAGCATGCTTTACTTTACAAGTTGGATCTGATTTCTCACTTAGGCTTTGAAGTATGTGAAACTGGTTGAGGGGGCAGTTGGTTGTAACTACATTTCATTGTAATATTATGTGTGTTTTTGTTATGCTGTTCTGTCCAAAAAGGTTTTGCTGTACACATTTGCTTGTATTATGTTACTTTTTTTCTGCACTCAAAAAAAAAAAAAAAAAAAAAAAAAAAAAAAAAAAAAAAAAAATATATATATATATATATATATATATATATATATATATATATATATATATATATATATATATATATATATATATATATATATATTTGTGCTGTTTTATTTGTGTGTGGAGGAAGGCTTTCTACATTCCCAAAAAATTATATTTTAGAAGATTGCAAGCATTATGGGACATTTGCTTTTGAATAAAGTAGTATAAAATAAAAAAATAAAATATATATATATATATATATTAAAAACAACATAGCTTTGAACAAATATGTTATTAAGGGTACTGGAAGAAAATTCTGAGAATGTTCACATTTGCTGATTTTTTCTTTCTCTTAATCTGAGCTTTATTGCAACTGCAAAGTCGCAATTGCAATACTTGTACTTGTATGTTCCATCTTACATGACAAAAACTGTTTCTTATTCCATTCTGCTTCTACATTTGATCTCTTCTACGTTGCAGACTGTAGAGTGAAAGTCGCCATTCAGAACCATTAGCTTTTTTTTGAGGGAGGCTGAAATCAATAAGCTTAGGTAAATGTGCAGCCCACACACTACTCTCTAATTAATGATGGTAAATGTGTCATAAAGGTCGTAAAGGATATAGATGAGCACTGAATAGTTGCTCATTTCACAGGATGTTCAGGAGGGACATGTGGAATGTTTATATTAATTACTTGTTGACCGGGGGAAACGTAGGCGTGTATATTTGCCGATTCACACAGCCTCATGATCAGATCTCCTGATATAAGATCCTGAAGAAAAGCTGCAGCTGAAGCTGTTTGCAGTCTTTTTTATTAGTGTTATGTAATGAGTATCACCATTATTATTGCTCGTACTTTGGGTTAGTGATTAAAACAAACCCTTAACACTACGTATAGGCTTTTACCTGGGATTGTTTGTGCCAGAGATATGAACGATAGCTCAAATTGTGCAGCTTGTGAGAATTGTTTGGATTTATAGTTAAACAGAGCTATTATTTGAGTTCGTGAGGGATCAGAGACATCTATAAGGATTGCTATTCATTTTGTATTAGGTTCGTAATTTAATTAAATATTATATCAAACAGATATTATAATTAAATCATAAATATTATATAAATATATTCATCATACCCAAGTTAAATAGATAACACTTTACAAAATAAAAAAGCCAGAATGGTGAAATGTATTGGAAAACTTTTATTTCCTATAAAGACATTTGATATTTGTCTTATAATAACTTTGGTAACACAATTCTTAAAAATCTCAGAATTGAGAATATTAAATGTTTTTTATAATGGAGGAAATCTATAATACAATGTATTTGATATACATTTAGCAGATTCTATGACATTTTTTTATGTTAAAATTGATAATATGTCAGTACTTTGTATTGAAATGTACAAAAATGAGCTTAAATTCTCACGACAAAAGACATGGGATTTGTAATGCTTATAAAATTAATGGGGCACCAATTTGTTGTCTATTAATGGAAAGTGCCTTTCTGTCTTTGTCTCTTGTTTTCTCATCTTTCCTTTCTGTCTTTCAGCCTTCTTTTCTCTCTGTCACACTTTTTTTCTTCCTGTGGCATCAAGGGAACAATAGCAACCTTGAACTGTTGAATTCGTTTAGTCAGACCGGCTGACTTCTTGTTCAGAGGAAATCATCCAAGACCAGCGTGTCTGTCTAGATTAAAGGGTGCTGGGGAGGTTCTGAGATGTCGAGGAGAGAGAGAAAGAGAGAGTAATTAAAGCTAATAAGTCAGAGGGGCCTTTCATTCGCCCGGGGTTACTAATGAAACCAGATCTAGCGACTGCTGTACCCGCTAGCCGGAGACCACATGAACTGCAGGTGGAAAGACAAATGAAGGAGAATGAAAGAGTTGAGCACAAAGGAGTCTGTTTATCTTGATGTAAACGAATGGATACAACTTTGTGAATGCTAGAGCCTTAGATGATGTAAATTAGCCTCACCGAGACTGTGCCATGTTGCTTGCGGAGGCTTTATGTTTTTTGATGTTACTGTGAACCTTGTTTGGCTGGTTAATGACTAGCCAGTATGAGTCAAAGTTCAGGCTTTGGTGATTTTCATAGTTCTCACAGTCCAGATAATAACATAAATGAGAAGGTAACTCTTGATTAGACTTCTTTAGGGCTGGCAGTTTAACATGTTAATTAAGTATGATTGAATACTTACATAAACTCTGCTAATAAAAACTTCATTTATATACTAGCATAGTAGACCATCACTTCTTGACCAAACAAATCTTTTAAATGAACAGTTCAGTGACTCATTTAACATTTAACATTTGTTTCATTCCTAAATGAAAGTGTTTTGAGCAAATGGTTTTCCAACAAATCTTGATATTTCTCTTGAATGTGATGAATGACAGGATATGTTAGCCACTCTGAAGCAGTATTAGTAATAATGTGGATTATGTGTGAATTGAGGACACTGAGCATTGGAATTTAGCAGACGTGGGACAGTCTTGCACACTTTGTTTCTATCATATGTACATATTCTCAAATGAGCACTGCACGTGTCACTGTTGAAAAAGGCCCAGTGTCATTATCAGGGAGTCATTGGATGTTATATTTAACCCATTTATTCAAAAACACTGATTCATTCAGGAACAAAACAAGTTAATGTTTTAAGTTATTGAACCAGTCACTTGATTCAGTGAATGAATCATTGTTAAATTAATTGGTCAAATCAATTGGCTGCAGAGTCAGCTGTGCCAGAATCTAAGTTTAGTATTTTATTGGCTTACTTTTGGCTTTTTCTTTTAAAAAATTGGATATTTTCTCTCTAGTCCAAAAAGTCTGTTGAATTTTCTCAACTGTGAATTTCAAGTTAACATCACTCTCCCATTCTTTTCAGTTCCACCCATCCACCCCTTCATCTACACCCTTTCATTAAAATGACTGTAAACACCCCTCAAGAAAATCCTCCCCCCAATTGCATAGGGTGGCAATCTGTGTGATTTGTGAAGTGAGAAACATCTCGCAACATTGATCGTCACCGAATGAAACTCTCAGTCTCTTTAACCATTCATTTGGCATTTATAATGGCCTGCAGTTTCCCTGCATCAAACTCCAAATCTTCTCCGCCTCACAAGACTTTTATAATTTACCCAAGCTGTAAATTCTCTCATCACAATTTCATCATTATGTGTTGCACTAATCCACAAAGCTTTTACTGCTCGATTTGTACTTCAAATAAGACGTTTAACTTTCTCATTTGCCACACTAAAAATATCTCATCCTTCTTATTGTTTTTTATTATTTTCTTCCCTAAAATGTGAGAGTGACACTTCTCAGTCCAGAAAAGAATGAAGCACAGCTCCATCTTTTTAGAGATCTGTTCGTGATGCAGGAGTGAATCATTACAAATGAACAAAGATTCATGCTTTTATGTAATGTATTTCAAAAGCAATTTCAGCGAAAAGCTATGCATCCTGGACCATGCACTTCTGCCGGAGCCAATGCTTTTAAAATGTTCTTCCTTTTTCTAACAAAGGGGATGAGAAATGGTCAAATGATAGATGGATTTATATTAACTTGAATAAAGTTAAAGTGCAAAATAAAGGGATCTTCGAGATTTTGTCATGAATGTAATGTAATTTTCTGAATAGGCAGAGATGGGCCCAAGGACAAAAATAGTCAGGGCGTACCGTTCACAATGAGCACACGCTACACGGCTCACTCTTTACCAGAGAACTGAGATGATTTATGAGCACAGATCATTAATTTAGACACAGCGGTATAATATTTTCTACATTTCTGAGCTTGCCCAGCGCTTATGACCCACAGGAACATGGTATTGGTTAAAAGTTGCTTTTTAAAATTTAGGAGGTTTAATGGAGTTCTCAATCATGCCTCCTTAAATGTCTCTTCAGAGAAACAGATAAGATAGTTGATCATATGCATGAAAGAACAAGGCATCGAAATCAACATGAAATCAAAATGGACTATTTATTTTCTTGATCCAATCAATTCCTAATGGATAAAATCAAGTCATGGCCTATGCTCTATATATGTGAATTGTTAAACATCATGTTTTTCTTATAGAAATGTGGAATTACTGTATGAAAGTTGAATGAATGGCATTTTATAATAACTCAAATCAGTGTGACTCACATATTTTGGTTTTGGAAGATTATTTGCATTTGATGAGAAATGTTTGAGCTCATATTGAAATCTCTTGACTCTTAATGGCAGACTTTGGTGTCTTGGCACCATGTTTTAGATATTACATTTTTTCTAGGAAAAATACATTTTTATGAAGCCTGTTTCCATGTTATATATATATACTTTTTATCTTACAATTCATTTCATCTGATAATTTTTCCTCACAATTCTGTGTGAAATCTTGTGAAATGTTAATGCAGAATTTTGATGAAAAAAATCTGAATTGCAAGATGTAAGATATATTTTGACTTTCTAAGCAATTTATTTATCTTGCAATTCTGAAAGTCTTTCTGTCTTGCAATTCTAAATCAATTGTGAGATTATATTTGTGAAGCCACTATATCCTGAACATATTCCGTTGAACACTTTCCATTTCTCAGATCATCCCATCACTGGGCAGCTGAACTTCTTCCTGTTATCTCTCCTCAGAAACTAGAGATATGTTTATTAACCCTTGACTCCAGACCAAAAATCTCATTAATGTAATTCCATTATCGGTCTCTGGTAATTCTCTACTAATGACCAGCTTTTTGTAAGAGTTTTATCTGACATGGAGCTAGCCCTTCACAGTAATCCCTTTTACGACCCGCCAATGCTAACTAAAAGAGAGAAAAAGATGAAAAAGAACAGAAGTGTACATGCTTTCTGAGAGACCACCTTATCTATAGCATTTGATATCTGTCTCCTCTCTCATTTGAGACCCTCTGACCAGGCAATTGTTGGAGTATAGGTGTCAGTATTCGAAAGCTAAACCTTAGCCAAAGGTTTTCTGTTGATGACCTTTATCATACCTCAACATTAATCTTGGTTTTATCCGTCATCTGTGCTACAAAAAGGCACACAATGTACAAAATGCCTCCTTTGGAAGAACTCCAGCAAAGATAACTTACAATGATATTTTGCTTTGAATGGTGACTAAAGTTTTTTTTTTTTTTTTTTTTTTTTTTAGATGACCTTGACATTTTCGTTCAGTCTTGTAGGTGTGAAAAAAAACCCTGAAATAAAGTCTTCACAGGGAGAACAATCAGTCTTTATATTTTGATGACCTCCAATTTGAATGTTCTTGTCAGATAACTAAAACAGACAGGCAACACTCTTTAAATCTAAAGAATATTCTCCTGTTTATTTCTCTGTCACCACAGGTCTCGTTCACAGTTTTGGGTTCAAACCATAGTTGTAGCATGCTGAAAATTCATATATAAAACAATAATTTTTAAATGTTTTTAATAAAAGGAATCTGACAATATCCATAAAAATATGCCTTTATGTGACTTTTTAAAAAAAAACAAAACGAAGCATATTTTTCCACAAATTTGAATAATAATGCAAATTATCACAATGTTTATATACATTCGAATTGAGAAAAAAATAAATAAAAAATTATATATATATATATATATATATATATATATATATATATATATATATATATATATATATATAAAGAATGGTTCTTTCATTTCACCCACTTGTTGGATTGACTGTAAATTAGGAATCGGTGACAGTGAAACAAGATTTCCTAATTATTTGTAAAGCCAGCCAATAAACGAAACAAATGTTAGCATTTGGCCTCATAGGATGGAGGTAGTTGCCATATTTTTCTATGCTATTAGATTGCCTCCGTCAGTCCCAGATGTCTGCCTCTTTTTTTCGGCTTATTCTCTCATTAAGGCTTGTTTGCCCTCTACAATTGGGAGCTCGAGCTTATTGTTGGACATTAACAATTTAAATTGTTTTTTCTTTTTATCATGCCAATTGCAATTACACTCTTCCAGAGGCACCAACTAATGAGTTTCCTCTTTCATACTCCCAAGACTTACGGCTGAATAGATCATCGTTCCCTCTCTGAATTAAATATATAAATAATGGCCGACAAAGATTAACACAAAAGGTCTGCGTGAACATCTCGGGCCGCCTGGAGACTGCTGTTAGTGGAGATTGTTTTAATGAGAATGCAGTGGAGTAGAAAGCCGCGCTCACGGGTTCTGTCCCAGCGTTATTTCTGCACATCTGAGGTGCTGGCCTGTTGAAATGAATGGGGGATGTTGGTAATTATCAGACCTCCGGTGTCGAGTTCTTTGGACCCAAGGAAATTGCTCAGTCCTCCTGGAGACTCTTTGAGCTTCTGGGTCGGTGGGGTTCATAATCATTGCTTCTGTGGGCTCCAAAAGTGATCTAAGCCCACTAATCACACAACGCATCACTTGGATCCATTTACACACAGACCAGTTATTAATGCAAAAATAATAACTTTATTATTATATATATAATTTTATTTTTTGTGAACGATTTAAAAAAAGCAAAATTGTGGAGCCCAGCATTTTGTAAAAGCACTTATGTTAAATGTATGTATTAATTGAGCTTTAAAGCAGTTGAAAGCTTTTTTACAGTTTTTTTTTTTGGGCAGTGTATCCTAACTCTGTTTTTTTGAGTCTCCTCAACACCACACATTTTGAACTCTTACTAATCAAACACACCTAATTTTATTTCATCAGATCATTATTAGAGACTTTATCAATGGCCCGGGATATAATTACATCAGGTGCAGGAGGAGAAAAAAAAAACAAAAAACAATGCCATTATTACAAAATATAACATTAAGAAGTGTACATATATAGGTTTATATATAGGATGCAGTCCCTCCATTGGGATATGATTGGATATGTTCAGCTTTGATTGGTTCATGTGATAAATCTTGCCTCTTGTGTTCATGTATGTTTGCGAATCAGTCTGAATGAACAATATAATTGTGTTAAACAGTAAACCCACCCAGCCCAAAAAAAAAAAAAAAAAAAAATGCATTATGTATACCAGGCCAGTGGTTGATGATGTCACTATGTAAAGAAACATGTAATAACACGCTTTTCACAAATTAGCATTTTTGTAGTTTACTTGACTTCTGAAGCACATATTTAAAAATGGAAAGCCTTAAAAGAAGAGCCTTTTTTTTGAGAGAAAAGGAGGGAAGTCTATTGACTTTTGCGGTAATCAAGTTTATGCTCGTTCAAAGAGCTTATTGTACTGAACTCATAATGCTCCATTAAGGCAACTTTCTGCATTGATGGCCATTCAAAGCTGTGCATTCTGTATTTCTAAAGAGATCTCAGTATTATTTCTCAAAGGATTTGGAAAAAAAATTGAGAAATGCTTGTTCATATTTCAAAATCTTAGATTTTTGATTGCAGACTTTGATATTTCAGAACATTTTAGCACAGAAGGTGTCTTTTGAATCTCTAGAGGAGACCAATATTTCTTTCAGTGAAATGTCAAAAATAAAAACAAGCACATTTGTGGGGATCCTCCTCCACATTGTATCCAATTAGCAAATATGTTAGACTGCAAGAAGGAAGTTCCCTCCATAGAGATTAATGAGGATAGATCGGCAAACAGATTCTCATCTCAGAATCAATTAGCATCCCCTTTAGCGCTCCGAGAGAGGTTTTATAGCGGTGGCTTTGTGCAGGGTGCAGTGAGGGCATCGATCAGACCTACTGCACTTCAGACTCTTAATGCTCTCCACACTTTGCTCTCTCCATCTCTCTTGTGTTCTCTGAAGCTTGTTTTTCTCTAATTCATCTAGTGTAATTAAGGCAGAGAACAGTAAGTCAACAAACCTGAAGATCCACTAAAGAATGAGCGAGCGGCTTTCACTGAAGAGAATGTGATTACATTTGGAATCTTGGATGCAAGTCAGTAAATATAAGTGTTTGATACAAGACTCAACTCTTTTCTTTACTGTTTGTGTCGTCTGTGTTACTGTGTTGTCATATATCTGCCAACTGCTTAAGAATGTTATTAACTGGTTTAATTTTTTACAATGTTCTTTTACGATTAGTTTTCATTTTTGGTAGAGCAATCCCTTAAACTTAGGGTGACATATGCTATCCTGCTTTTAGGCCAGAACATGCCCAGGATTTCTAAATTGCCTAAAATGTCAGGGTTTTGGCTTCATTTTCCTAATGACATGTTTCTAGTGTGCTCATACATTATATTTATGCATATTTGCATTGCTTTGACTTCTCTGCCTTCTTGCACACCATGACTGGTCGATTATGTACAATGCTTGCACACTGTTGGTAAAATTACTTTTCAGTCATTACCTTCAGCATCATCAAGTATCAAAACGATAAGAGAACGAAGTCAAAACCCAGACATATTAGGAAACCTGGCCAAGAATATCTATGGTCACCTTGTGTTCAATGCACTAATTTAACATTTGAACGTATTGAATGCTTCAAGTGGAAGCATTTTTTTAGATATATATGATAGGACGTTTGAACATCATTTGCATTGCCTGACTCTCTTTATAGAAAGCTGGCAGCAGACTTTCTCAATCTCACAGTCTGCTGAAGCTGCACATGACCTCCTGTTCTGTCTGGCACGTTTCAAACACACATGCAAACATGAGGCAGACTGACTCCCACGGAGCCATGAAGGTGCGTTTGTGTAGGGGGAAAGTCAGCTGCGTCAGACCTGAGTGCTGTGGGAAAGTGTGAGATCTAATGAGTAATGATGTGCTGTATAGCGGCGGCTGTTATTGCAAATGCTGTTGTTTTTCTCTCTCTTATGTTTCATATTTTCAACTGCTAGTTTTAGCCAATCAGAAATCAGAACACATGCCTTGAAAATGGCTTTTATTTATTTATTTATTTATTTCCTAGCCTTTAAAATACCACAATTACATTTTCTTTTTCTTTTTACTTTTTAACATTTTCTTTTATATTTTCTGTTTCTATTTTGATTTTATTATGTTTTTAATAAATTGTACATTTTCTTTAGTTTTGTCTATGTAATTATTCATTTTATTTCACAGTTTTATATCAGTATGAGTTATTTTAGTACATCAAGTTGAAATTGAAAATCTGATATGTGGCCTTGGGAACTGTCTGAAATATTACATGTTTCATTTTATGTAATGTTTCTTTTATTTCAGTGTTTTTAATGGTTTTAGTTTGAATTAACTATATTATCCTTGCTTCTGTGGCATCACTAATGTTGTTTTTGCCACTGAAATTTAAACACTTGAGTTTTCAGTACATTTCTATGTGTTTTCTATAGCCTGTTATAGGCGATTCAAAAGTTTCCACTATCAAGTCTCTAGATATGGCTCCGGTGCTTCCCTTTTTTTTTTTTTTTTTTTTACACTAGTGTAATCATCTGCCAAGTAAAAAAATTAATCTGATTGCTTAGAAAAGTAATAAGACACACCTCCCCTCAATAAACCACTTGATTTGTGTTCATCATTCATGTCTGGCCTAAATGGATGGTTGCCTTTGCAAACACCACTAATAAACCCACTGACCATATAAAAACATAGAGAAGCACTGAAGAAATATTAAGCTAAATGCTCCACTCGCTACTTCACTGATATGTCTTTGGCAGTTTCATTATTGCTCATTATTGACTGACATTTCAGCTTTTGTTTGATTAAACTGTAACGTCTATATCATGTTTCAGTACATTTGACATTTACCAAGAGAGTGAGTGTGAGGTGAACACTCATTTACTAAATGAGCTCTATCGCTCAGCTCAGAGATATGAAGCACTGAAGAAAGTGGATAGGGTCATTTCCTGTCTGATATGAGCTGCTTCTTATTCCTCTTTCTCAGGCACATTCCATATTAGCGCTCATGTTTCTGTATAATTATATAACATCTGGGTGATCTGATGAACATTTGCTTCATGTGATTGTTTTGGGGAACTGCTCGTAATTGCTTATTGTTATGGGTAAAAACATTAATTATATGCACATACACACATTTTTTTGGTTGTTATTATTATTGATCTAGTTAAACCTGGAAAGTTGCAAACCTTATTTCAATGTTGTTCATTACATCAACTTCAATTTACATTACATCAAATTTTGTGATCATTTAATCATCCTTGTGTTGTTACAAACTTAAAAAAAAAAAAAAAAAAAAAAAAAAAAATATTTTTATGAGTAATCAACCTAAAGGTGTTTAATAATACAAATTAATTTTTTTAAGGACATTTTAAATAATGCCACATGGGGTCTACATTTCTGAGGAACGTCCACGAGGGTATTGTCACCAACTTAAACATACATCAGTGGTTCAACTGTGATTTGACGAAGCTACGAGAATGCTTTTTGTGCTCAAAGAAAACAAAAAGATCGACTTTATTTAACAATTATTCTCCTCCATGTCACCCTAGTGCCATTATGGAGATTTTTACAATACACTTGCTTTCCTTTGCACGTAAACAAGGCACAGCACATGCATGATCTGACTGTGGTAGTATGATTGCAGTCTAGGGTCGGAAAGATCTTGGATTTTATCTAAATAAAATATCTTAATATGTGTTGCAAAGATGAACAAAGGCCTTTCTGGTTTGGAACGACATGAGAGTGAGTAAATAATGACATATTTGGGTGAATTATTTCTTTAAATTCTTTTTTTAAAGTTGCAAGACAAGTAGTCAAGAAAACAATAACAGTATAGTCTCACGTGAAAAGCACATAAAATCAGGATATTCAATTCTTTATTTTAATTTATATCACCAGAAAAGTTATTGCAAATGTACAGTGAATATTTAAGTGTTGATGGTTCTGAAAGGCCATTATTAGTGAAAGCCACGAGCTTTAAATCATCTTTAACAAGTCCTGTCCTTCTAGTGTGCCATAAAGAGCTGCTAGCTGAATTATTCTAATAGGCCTTTGTTACTGTTTGATTTGCCACATGGGAAGAGCCTCCGGAGCTGCAATGTCATTGTTCATTCCCTCTCTCTCGCTTTCTTTTCCCAGATGTTACTCAACTCTCTATCAATTCTATTTTTCTGTCCCTCCAGGATATTATTCCATTTTTAATTCTGTCATCTTTGACTCTTCCTCGTATTACCATACCACGTTCCTTCACGCTGCTCTTGTCCTCATTCTTTTCCCTTTTGTTCCAGCTAATAGTCTCGGAGATGGTAATAAATCTCGTCTGGCCCAGTTGAGACAGATGAGCGGCGACGTTGACGGATGGTGAGGAATTTACAGGATTACAGGTGGAGTTGGCTGATTGATTGGGTTTGTGTTGCACACGAGAAGAATTACTGTCGGAAGATGCGAGATGATGGGCTGATGTATTGCTCAGCCAAGCCTGATGAAGAGGGGAAAATGGACTTGAACAATGGCTTTACAAGCTTCCATCTCACTCTCATTCACTTCTGTGGCACCATGTCTTAGTGTACCTGGTGCTCTTCCAGAATTCAAAAAAGAACCCAATTATTCTTTGACAAGAACACGCTGGCAATAGCAGTTCAAGCATATACTGCTTTAGGACCTGTAGGCCATAAACACACTGCAGCTAAATACAGTTGTCACTCCTCTCAGCTCGTATGAGGTGTGAGAAAGAAAAACACAAAAACAGAGAAACATTGACTCACAAACGCTGATGTTGTCTCTCTCCATCAAAGATTTTCCCTCCAGCCATGCAGTTTTAAAGTAACCCATACGCTACATGCTGCCATAAGCAGTGATTGGCAGATGATAATACTCTACAAAACTCTGCAATCCATGTTGTTGAGTTAAAGCCATGATTACCACTATTCCAGTCATCACAATTTTGGGTGTTACTCAGAGTGGTTCTTCACTGGTGGACCAAAAAAATGGTCACTGTTTTTTTTGTATTTTTATTATTATTGGTTACTGTATAATAATAATAATAATAATGATGATGATATTGATGATGATGATATTTAATATAGAAATATAAAAATAATCTAATTTAAAAATAAGATATTACATTTCATTAATTAAACATATAATTATATATATTATATGTAGTATTAAATAAATTATATTTACAGTTTGTACAGTTAGTCAAGGTGTGTCCAAACTTTTGGTCTGTACTATATATATATACACAGTACAGACCAAAAGTTTGGACACACCTTCTCATTCAAAGAGTTTTCTTTATTTTGATGACTATGAGAAATTGTAGAGAAAATTGTATATATATATATATATATATATATATATATATATATATATATATATATATATATATATGTTTTCCAATGTAAAATCTGATGCAATACCAGCTGAAAACCACTGAGATACAGGGCTTTAGACATCAAACTGACATAAAAATAGCTTAATGTTGTTTTTGCCAATAGTCAATCAGCCCTGTCACAGAATCCAGGCATGTAATTATGGTTGTTCATGATGAAGGGTATCTGGCTAGTGAGTCTATGTATTATTCAGTTCACAGACCCTAAATCTGAACGTTACTTTAGTGTTTCATGCGCATTGTCTTCGGAAAATATATGGAACTGATCCAGAAAATGAAGACAATAGAGTTTGGTTTGATGTTTTACACATGGTGATTATATCGTATGATTGGATCTGGCATCTGAACCTAACTATGAGGTTGAGGAGTAAAGTTAATGAAGTACTTTAATTATATCACATAAGCAATTAGTGCTAAACTAGCAGCTTGTATTGAAAGATAGATTTGCTGTAGATTTCTTTGGTAGAGCAATAATTAAAAGCCATCAAGAGACTGACCCATTGACACCAACTAAACAGCTAATTTGAGCACAAATTAGCCATAATTCTACAACTGTTGATGCTAACAGATGATTCTGAAGAGAGATTTACTGTCAAATGTATATATGTATTAATTTTGCATGGGATGAGATTGCTTTCTGTGGAACTACAGTGTAGACCTTGATCGAACAGTTCAAACAAGCAGCACAATGTTTTGAATGCACCTCAGGACGTTATTAAAGCAGGTCTGGCTACAGTATTATAAGCTAGAAAAATGGCACACATCAATATTAAGGCCATTTTTATAAAAAGCCCATGGAACTATTTGACTAATGCAAGGAAATGAACAGAATGAAAAGAAATGAACAATATAAACTGGACGGAAACCAGAAGAATGAGCAACCGAAGGTTCATTTGTGCGATGAATCACGGTGACTCTGAACTGCACCCACAGTAGACTCATCCTCTTCAGCCTAGAGCTGCATGAAAGACTTTCACTTTTATTCCCCACATTTATTTCCATTTATTCCCCACAAGGCTTGGGCGTACTCTTCATCTGTTTGAGTGGACAGCTCTCCATCACAATGCTGTATTTGTCGCTTTTTTCTTTTGATTGCTCCATTTACACTTTGCCAAACTCTACAAACCTTTCACTTGCACAGACACACATGAATAGGGAGCGAGTTTGATTGACATACTGAGTGGAGAAAATAAAAGCTCTACTGAAATGTATTTTTATATTTTACATTGTAAACATGCATAGACAGAGGGAATCTTCTAGACATTGATGCATAGGTTGGTCTCAAACTGACAACCATTGATTCTCCTATCGATTGCCTATAAAGCCCTGTGATGTTTTGTAAGGTGTGATCTTTCCTACTTTGGAAATGTTCATTCAAATATCAAAGTTGTCCAAAACAGTATAATGTTTTTTTTTTCTCTTTGTGGAACTCAGAAGGTTTTAAATAATGAAAGTTTAGTCTTGAAGTAAAACGAGTGTTCTGTTTTTCTAAGGATACTAAAAATGAATCACTCAAAGGTGATTCACTAATGATAAATTAATTTCAGCCCAACATCTAAAATTACTTTTCACAGAATCTTTCTCAAAAGAGACAAGAAGAAGTGATTTGCAGTTCATCAACATGTAGGCCTTCAGACTTTGTAGTTTGATGTTTGAGGGTTAAAGCAAACTTTCCTTTTGAAAGACATAAAAAAAATTCAGAAATGCTATTACTCGAAACATATTGAGTCTTTCTCTCACTCAGTAGATGTCTATGATACAGTACATACTGGATTGTGTCCCAATATGAGCTCTGGTTTCTCAATATGGACTCTTAAGCCAATATTCCTAACTGAGTGTGACATGTTAATGACCGCACATCAGTTACGTCCTTACTTCCTCGGACTGACTGATAGAGTTTCGCTCATCGTGCTGAAAAAGTCATTTATATCATTGACTTTCCTCCTGACGGCCGGCCAGATGAAGAGGTTTTCCTAGACTGTCTGTTAATGAGCAGAGAGTAATTAGCAACCTGAGTGATTCACATACATCCATTCAGCCGAACTCATTCATAAGGCCTGAAACTGATATATACTGCACATTTAAAGGCCTGTGGTTCACACCGTCGCTCTTGTATGAATTTGTTTGATATGTTAGTGCTGTCTGTCTATACCCATCTGAATGTGTTTCTGAGTTTATTAGCGTTCAAAAGTATTGGGCTTCAGTTTTTGGCCTCCTGTTCCACCAGTGAATAAGGAATTTAAAAGGTAATTGCTACTTTTTGTCTCACAATTCACAATTTTATATCTCATAATTATGACTTTAGAGCATGCAGTTGCGAGTTATAAAGTTAGAATTGTTAATCATAACTATCAATTGTAAGAAAATAATCAGCCTGCTTTCCCTCAGATTAAGACTTGTAATTGCAAGATTATAACTATAGGAAAAAAGATTTATTGCTAGATTTAAACTCACAATTCTAATAAAAATATCAGAATTGTTACATTGTCACATTATTATTATTATTTAGTGGCAGGAATGGGCATCTATAGGATACAGTTGCAATGTATGTATGTATCAGATGAACAAATACAACTGTTTAAATAGGAAATTAACATTTTGAACAATATATGTATTGTTTTATCATTTAATACCTGAGATAAGTATGCTTGCAGTATTTTTCTTTCACAGAAACGGCACTTATTTTGATATTTTGTGATATTTTTCACTCTAAAGCAAACCTATTTCAAAGCCATTCATAAAAGTTTCTTTTTCTATTCTGTCTCAGATTTGACTTTTTAATATGACAGCTTTACAGACAAATATGCAGAATATCTGCTGAAAATGGCAGAGTTTAAACAGCACTCATGGGTAAATGTATCATTCTTTACATAACACACTTCAGACAGCTTATTGTTAATACTCATTTCCTCGTAAAAAGCGATCATCCCTTAAACGGCATTTCATATTTAAGACACATCAGACTCACAAAGTGTCTTTGTTCTAAAAAAGGCCTCAATCCCTGATGTTATTTACTGTTGTCTGGCATAATGCCTAATCTTCTTCTCGAAGGCAGTATTCGGTCATTGTCGAATGATATGCGAAAAGAGGTTTTTGGTCTTTTTTTCACCATCACAAAGGGTTTTTAAGTACTTAAAAGGATAGTTAATCTTTTAAGTGTGTTCGACAAGTGCATTAGGGTCCCTTGGCCTGCGTTCTGCTCTTATTCACAGCCTCGCTGTCTGTTTTTTGGCATTCAGACCCACTGACCCAGAAAGCAAAGCCCTATTGTTTTTAAGCCTTCTTTATCACACAATAGGGATGGCGTGGCATAGGGAATAGGACTGGCGAGTCCTGATCTTTCATGTTTTTTAAACACACAATGGTTGCTTTTAATGGATGATAGTGTTAAGACAGATTTAAAAGTCATGCAAGTGCAATTTCAGTTCATTGGAAGGTGGATTCAACCATGAGAACCTGAGAAAAACATCCTAAAGCATAGAGGTTGTTTGTTTTCATCCACGTTTTATTAATCGTATTTTGTGCAGTCACAGCAAAATGCATCCCCAACTTTCCATTTATTGTATTCTGTCAACACAAATGAACTCCGAGGTGTAAAAACATGCATAACAACACAGATTAAATGCCGTGGGTTATGTCTCAGACATGCATTCACACTCATATCATTACAGCATCGCACGTTTGTTACTGTCAGGGCCGCGATCGTAAATCTGGCAGTGTGTCAGTTAGAGGTGGCTGGAAAATTAGGATGTTATGGATGGGAAGCTCTCATGCACTTACACACACTCACACACCCTTGAGATGGCAGATGAGCGATTTTCAAACAGTAGTAAAGCTGTCTGTCTCTCCTCTGAATGTCCTTGTCCGTTTCGTTCCGTCCTACCGTCTGTCAAACAGATCCCTCCCATGGAGACTGACACACTCTCACAAGAATGACACACACATGCACAGAACACGGTGTATTTCACTGTCTCTTGCAATACTTTTGCATGTCTTTATCAATAGAGAGCTAAAGTCCTACCTGAAAATCTGAATAGCTCAACAGTGTCCTTTGGACATTTTTTTGGTACTTTTACAGACATATTTTTCATGCCTCTACAGTCACATTTTGTACAGGCTTTGTGATATGTACTTACCAACAGACATTTCTGGAATTAAATGCTTCTATTAGATGAATGTCAGTGCATAAAACACAGAACGTTAAGCATACAGCAAAAAGTATGCAATCAGGCATGGTTAAAAAAGCTGAAAATCTTTTCACTTTATATGCTATTTTTATGTTAATTGTTTTTTTTCATTTAAATTTTCTGAAAACTTTTGTCAGTCATGAGAGATTTAAGAGCACCCAGACATATGCAGCATGTATACATTAAACTGGAGTTTTCAGTATGGAGCTAGAGAGACACTGTTGTCTTTGATTGACTGCACATTTTCATAGATTTGTTATTGGTGAAGTGTGCGCTGATGCTACCTGTCTTTTGATGGATTACCCCTTTCATCCTTATACTTGATGCGAGTTTTGCAACAAATTAGAATAAGATGCTGTTTTCAAAGAGTGTTGGATTTGCCAATTACTATACGACAGAAACAAAACGAATCACCCTATGTGAAATTGCATTTTGAATATGCCTGGAGATTTCAGCTGATAAATACGGCATAAATAGAAGGAGTTGGAGATTTGTAAAGGTTAAGAAATAGTCCACTTCAAGTTGCTCCAAACCCGTAATCACCGAACAACATACGGAAGTGATGGACTAAAAGTGATTAAATTAATCATTTGTTTCATTCCTGAATAAATGTTTGAACTGATCAGCTGAATTAATTATTCAATGACTCAATTTTAAAAACAGCCATTTGTTTTGTTTCAAATCGTTTCACTCATTAAGACTAAAGGCGGTCGCACACCGGACGAGAAGCGCCGCGTCGTGCCACATGTAGGACAGCTCGATGTATCGCACACTGGACGTGCACATTCTGTACGCTGGAGCTCAATATTGAATCAAGTTCTGAGCAGCAAGATGAAGATGTGTTTTAATTAATTTATTATTATTATTCAAAATATATTATTTTAATTGATCATTCCTGAGTTTTGAACGTTAATTAATGAAAATAATCTGTGTTATAATTTAGTCTAGATTATCACTAGCTACTAGATTGCCATTAATCAATTGCTTTGTATTATTATAAGCAATTTCAACAATTCTAATGCTGTAGCTACTAATACTGATTTGTTTGCTCAATAAAAACAAAGAAGCTAATGCTTACCTATATCTTAACGTTTCTAAGGACTGTCACTGAACATTTTACCTCAGATCGAAAATTAGACATTCTTGCCTGAAAAACCGGTGACAAACGCGATCTTCCTCCACGTTTATGACTTCCTCGTGTTGTCTTTGAATATTTGTGTATTGTGTATTTCCCTATGTCCTTGATTAGTTTGTCGTCTTTTGCGGCCCGCTACTCCGCTATCCGCTATTTAAATGACCTGAAGTGTGTTGTGATGGTTGTGACCTTGTAAATCCACTAGGTGGCTGCCAATATGTCTCAAGAGAAAAATAAAAGATTAAAAGGACTACGTTTATTATACATTTAATTATATATGTTTACATTTTATTCAAGCTGTACAAATAATGTAGGTAGTATTTTGTAGCAGTGGTATCTTGGTATAATGTATAAACAACGGTTTGAAACAAATATGATGTTATTTAATATAAAACTATGCAGATGGCGCTCTGTGGCACGGCAGGAATTTGAACAGAGTTCTGAGTCGTAGCTGGGTGCCGCGGACAGACGCCGAATGGCGCGGACGGTGTGTGTACACTCATAGAGAATAATGTGTTCGAATTTTAAAGACGTGTCGCGAAGCGACATGGCGCTGCGCTTTTCATCCGGTGTGCGACCCCCTTAAGATTAATTTGTCGCCACCTACTGGTGCATTGATGTAACCTACAGCAAAAAATTTGTAGCTGAGAAAAAAAGAGCCATAGTTTTGAAACAACATTTGGGTGAGTAAATGTTGACAAATGTTTTTTTTTTTTTGGTGAACTATGTTTGAAAAGAGATTTGTGAAAATGTTCATGCAAATGACTCTTTCGCTACATGATCTGTTTGTGATTCAAATCTTATTTAGAGGTATGTTGCACAATTATAGAAGGGAATTATGTAGTTTTTTCATTTATCGCAAAGATGTACCACACTTTAGAGCCACATGATGAGTTACCTGTAGAAGATGACAAAATTTTGAAGTGTCGTTTTGTTGCTCTTTTTTTTCATCCTCAACTTCTTTTGCTTCTTCACAATGGGTATTTTTTCAGGACTATCTTTTCTGCTCCTCTCAGCACTCCTCCTCTGCAGGAGACAAACAGCACAACATAAAACCTTCTCCCTCCCGCTACTTTCCCTCTCATCTCATCCTTTTCTCCCTCTCATCCTGGCATTTTGTCATAAGCTGCAGTTGGAATCAAATCCACCGATTGCCACATCTGCATCAGAAAGGAGGACAGAAGATGATCTGTGCAACACAACAGGTGCTCAGCAGTCACACTCAAAGCTTTCTTTGTCCCTTGCTGAAGACATGCTTACCATCAGAAAAGTTTGGAAACTCTTAACTAGATTGTAAAATTTTTTCTGTATTATATGTAAGCGATACTTTTCCATACAAAACTCACCAAATTCATAATCAGGTGTTGTGATTGGTCGCCAAGGTGTTACTCTACAGTTGCTGAGGTGTTCTGAATTGTTCATAACATGTTTCTTTGCATTTGCATTGGTGAATATATACTCACCCAGGTCAAAATCCATTCATGTGGTGCTGAGTAAGTTAAACGCTTAAGTCATATTTGAGTTTATTCAAATCTCTATCATTGAGTAAAAGCAATAAAAAGCAATAAAAAAGCAATAAAAATAGTGCTGCTTTTCTTACTAAAGAGTTGAGGCCATTTCTGAGCAGTGTGAAACCGAATATATCATTCAACATTTCTCTGATGTGATAAATGAAATCTGTTTTTTCTGGAGATTTCATCCAGAACCCTTATGCTACCAGTTTTGTACTTTAGCTCGTAATGATATTGTGCTATTTCAGTGAAAAATGGTTAAAGAATACTTGCACATTGTTCAGTCAATGAAGTAATTATTTATGAGTTATTCGGGGTGAGAACTGTTATTGCACTTCAATACAAAGTTGTTCATTGAGCAAATCGTGAATTATTGAACATTCAATTTTCCACCCAGCCATATAAAGCAGTACAACATCAGAAGAACAGTATAGAAACTTGTCGTAAAATATGATCACGCACCACGTTTCACTGATTTTTTTTATATTTCTGATTTTTAGACAGGGAGTCTCTTGATAACGTGACTTTGGACATTCAGACAGTACCTGTAGAGATGTGGCTCTTCAGTGACTCTGTCCTCTGTAGACAATAACCTGCTGCAATATGACCTTCAGGCTCCTGAACACAATCTGTGGATAGCTGTGCTCCAGAACCCAGTGAGCTGCCTTGCTGACTACACAAGTGCTAGTTAAGTGAGTTTACTGTACATAATAGTACAGAATACATTTTATAGTCAGAAAAAGGGTGCCAAATGGTCATATATTTACTTATTTATTCACCTATTTAATGCCATGCCAACATCAAGGATATTTTCATGGTGATCTCTGAATAAATTATTCAAGCTATACAATTAACACAAGGTTATAAAAGACATTTCAGATGTACGTACACTACAAATGGCCATATAAAACTAAATTATGATACAAATGCACCAGTGGTAAGCAATAATGGACATGCAGACTGCTAAGACATTTTTTTAACATAAACATGACCGTTTAGGAGCAAGAAGACATGAACAAGAACGCAGCCGCTTTCTGTGCGCATGCTTCAGATGTGTGCGCTCAAAAAACTGTATAACAGAAGTTTAAACTGATATGGTTTTAAAACACATGATTTCAGCACGATAGACATCATGATATGTTTTGAAATAATCCAAACCTGCTATTTTTTTAAAGCTGAGTATCTGCCCAGTTCTGAAAAAGAGGAGCAGTGGCTCATTTGCATTTTTAGAGACATGCACAAAATCAGCCTGTTTCTGCTTCCACTCAGAATAGACATTCTCAAAATGATATAATAAATGACCTGTGGTGTACTGTGTGTAAGTTCACAGACACATTCTGGGGACACCTGAGACTTATATTAGAAACAACTAGAATGCAGAGAGAAAAGCACAAAACCTCTGAAATGTGCTTGGCCTGATGCCTCCTGACTCTTTGACTTTATCAGCACGTGTTGTCTGTCTGGCTCCTCTCATCCTCCGTTCCCTCTTTTATCAGTCAATTCTTCTCAGAGGTGGTCAGACTCACCAGCAAACACTCGATCTAACTATACGCCACTGCTGCTTCTCCTGCCTGACAGTGATCGAGCCCCAGGACGATCTGTGAGCGACGGCTGGAGGAGGAGCTGCAAAATGGAAAAACAGTCAATATTAAGAGAGCTGGTCAACGAGAGAAGGAAAACAAAAAGTAAACTAGATTTGTGACATCATCTGAGGAAAATATAGTTACTAGAGTATTTGTTGCTAATGTGCTCTTTGTGTGTTGCTATGTACTGTAGTTGCTAGCATGATCCGTATCATATTTCTCTGGAATCTTCTGGTCACTAGATATCATGTGCATTCCTTCATTTTTTTTTTTTTTTTTTACAGATTTTTTAAATAGTAATGCTTGCCTTAGAAAGCACTTATAACTAAAACAGAAATATATATAGAGAGAGATGGAGAGCAGGAAAGAAGCGCTAATTACATTTTCGTCTCCCTCTGAATGTCTGATAGAATTAAATGAAGCTGGGCAGCTGTCACCTGTTGGCTGATTTATGGATGGATATTGCAAAGTGGTTTGATGCTTGTCATTCAATTTACATCTGACAGAGTACTGCCTCTGTAAAAACAATTCCACACACTTAAACTCATTCTATGCCCGTTGCTTCTCAAATCCAGATGACAGCCCCCTCAAAGTTGCATTTTCATGCCTTATTAAACACACTGTGCTAACGAGAGGAATAACTCATCAAGAGGATTTGGAATGGCAGAAAGGAAGAGAAAAAAAACCTGCAACGACTCATGATTCAGTCTGATTTGTGAAGGTCACTGAAAGTCGCAAGTGAAAGATATAATGTCTGTGAGGTGACTGTGTATGTGAGAGATCACAAAAGGCATGTCTCAACAGTTTCTCTTGACATTAATACTGAAGTGAGCAAGTAGAAACTTCTGTTTAACTCTGTCCCTGCCAGATCTAAAAAAAAAAAAAAAAAGTCGGCATGAGCCAACACTAGCATTTTGATCAGTTTCACAAAATTTTCATGGCCCTTAGAATATGTCATTGTATGAATATCTGAACATGCATTCTGTTAAAAGAAAGAGCATAGCCTCTGCTTTTAAACATACAAAACCATTTTATTCGAGCTCATGCATTCTATTTTATTAACGCTTGAATTTTGGTAACAATTTCAAAATTTTGAACAAAAGCTAAGAAAATCGTGTTTTTTTTTTGTTTATGTTTTTTTGTTTTAAAGACTTCGTCCAATCGGTCAGTGGTGGGAATAGAGTTAAGACATTTCACTTTCATATTTATTTACATATTCACAATATGTTGTAATTGTTTTTGAAAAATAATAACACATATGGACGCATCCATATTTCGTCTGAATTTTCGACTGTGCTACAAGCACAAACTCACAAGATGTCTTATTTATTTTTTGCTCTCTTACATGACCAATCAAAGAAGCCAGGAAATTACCCTTCACCTAAAGCCACTTCTGTTTTGGTAAACAACAGCACTATCTGTCCTGTGTTGCTGGTGATGGAGTGCTCTCTAATACATGTGTGTCTTTGTGTGTAGCTGTCTGTCAGCCAGTGAGTGTTACATGTGTGTGTTTGTGTTTGTGGGGCTTCCGGATTGAAGCTCCTATCTCTGGTGTGCAGCTGTGAAGCAGGTCGTAGGGACACATCTCCAGCCTGTAAATATAGCACACACACACACACGTACACACAAGCACTGCCAAACCAGATTAACACCCAAATAAATCACCTTCAGAGATGCTCTGCTGAACATAAAATAGAGGATCAGGCTAAAAAACCCTCTCTGTACTGTCCTCACCATCTTGGTTCTCTCCTCTTAGTTAGCAGTGCATTTTGAGAAGTTAAGTTTGGTAACTCTGGGATGTTTCACTTTTGGCAGATATCTGTTAGATGTTTGAGTTTTTGGAATCTCTTTAAAGAAACTAAAATTCAAGTGCTATTTTCAGCAGTCACCAGATTTGTGGCAAAAATGTGGCAAAAACCTAATTAAACAAAAAGAGATCATATTTCGGTCATTCCTATTACTAAGTATGTTTTTAATATCCCTGTGATATATTTAAATAGGATTAAAAAAGCCTATATATTTACATGTAATGTAAATACCTTTTAACTTTCTAATTTAAAATAACTCCAGGAAGGGGCATCATTTTGAATTGAAATCAACAGCATAAACATGAGTAAGTAATAGCAATGCATTTTTTTTCATTCTTATTCCCTCAGTGAGCAGTAGTTCATTTAATAACTCGAGCTTTTTATTTATTCAAGTATACTGTAAGCTCAACTGAAATCTAGTTACAACGAATAAACTTTAAAGGCCATCAAAGAACATCCCAGAAGTCTCAAAAAGTGGTTGTATTCATCCCACATGTGGGTGCTTTTGTGCTGTTAAGCAGCATGTTTGGCAAATGCATTACTTATTTCCTACGCTCATAGCATGCTTCACGATTTCCCATTAATTGTTTTCTTTCATAAATCCGGCATGAATTTAAAGCCTGTGTAAATACTGCATCTTGTGTTTGTGAGTTAAGAAATGTTTCTGAGGAATTTCCAGCAGCAGTCTCTGATGTAATTACATTTTCTGCTTTTGTCATAGTAAGACTTTGCATGACAGTTCAGTATTCTTGGCTAACATCTGTGCTGTACATGGCTGATTAGCAAACTATAGCAAGAAAACATCAACAAGTACCTTTAACCATTTGATCTTTTATGGGAACCAGAAAATGACAGAACCTGTATTTTAAACCTATGTAAGAATATAAGTACTGTATAATGGGTTGGTGTTGAAACTACATTACATGAACAAGAGAATCAATAATTGTCAGAATTTTGTCACAAATCCATCTTATAGTCAATATTTTACCAGTTGTTTTGGAGGACCTACAAAGAGTTTAATACAGGTTTTTCTAATGCTGATTTGCTAATGGAAAGTATTCCATTCGCATCAAACTTCTAGAATTCAGTAGCATGCTCTTGCTATTATTTTTCACTGTAATGGAGACCTAGAACATTACAGTTTAATTCAGGGTCACATCATTTTCAGACTCAAACTTCATATGTCTAATTCAACTAATTACTGCACCAAAATTACATTTCAACCATGCACAACTGATTACTTGGCTCTCTTTGAGTAAAGAATTTTCATTTTCAACTCATTTTTATGGTCGAGAGGTTAGTTAGTGAATGCACTGCGGCCAACTGATAAATTATGCTTTACTAAATTAGAGGTTTTAAAAATTGCTTTAGGAAAATAGGCTCTTATTTCATACCCGAGCACAGATGGTGTCAACCAGAATGAGAACTGGAAAATAAAACTCAACTCAGAATGGAATTAAATATGCTACACAGAGTGCCGGTGTTTAGTAGCTATAACAGTCTTGATCACACGCTTCATTACAAAATCATGCACTTCTTTTATTGCAGTTAAATAATTATTGTTATATATCATGTATAGAAAAATACATAGATATTAGCTTTTTTCTTTAATATTGCTCATCATTATTTTTACATAACATGAGATTTTTCTATTATTCTCTATACAGTACTATAGTACAATATAATCATGCACCATTGTATTTACGTTCATGTAAATATATGAATAGTATTACCAGGGTACCATGTCCAAAAAATATGATATTTCTGGAGGCGGCAAAACACATCCTCCCTTTCAGCAGATTAACTGTGCTTCTCAATACAATACTTTATTTTCAGATAAATTGGTTTTCTAAAGGCTTCTGATCATTTGGAGGCAGTAAGACACTTTGCTCAGGTGAGGCTGTAGTAGGGGAAAAAATTCTAATAAAGTGTAAAATTTAGCATGGATTTGATACTACTTTGCAAATTCCTCTTTGTTTGTAAAACAAATGCTGATATCACAGTATTAAAAAGGCATTGAGGTTTAACACGATTTGTGGTTTAAAAATGAAATAAAGCCCAAGCCGGCACAGCTTTATTGCAGAGAGAGGAAATTGTGCTCTCCTATCCCCTCGCAGTTCATTTGCAGTCATTCTCCACAAAATCAATTTTCAATTTCCTCCATGGGAAAGCACCTTGCTGCACACGGCAACAGCCATGCTATTTGCGCTTCATTAGCCTACCCCTACATTAGTTTTTTTTTTTTTTTTTTAGATTGTGTACTTTAAGAGCAATTCTGAAATTTTTCACAGCTAACGTTGCGTTACTTAAGTTAATGTCCATTGGGTGATGTTTAGCATGGGTTCTGAATTTCACTTAGTGCCAAAGTAATGTTAGCTAATGTTTTAGCCTAGAGTGCAATATACAAGCATTTACCTCTATGTGTTCGATGCCTTTAAAGGGCTGTTTATTAAAGGTGAGTATCAATGGCTGTGACATGAATTGTTCTAATCTAATGTGCATTTGACATTTTGTAACATAAGCATGCAAATAAACATGGTAAGTAAGTAGTGACTAATGAGATGCTTTTATTGAAGTGACTTGCAGTTTAATTATTAAAAGCAGAAACTCAATAAAAGAAATGGAAGTTGAAAGTTTGTATCACCTTGAGAACACTATCCATTAGCATTGCTCTCCGTGGCTCATATTTGATGAATGTCATGTAACTGATCACAATACAGTATGTGAAAACGCTTCGCAGCAGACTGCCAAAATAGCCGAATGTTTGCATATTTATATTTTTAATTTTCATTTTTTAAGAATGTAAGAGCTCTTTGTGCCTTTGACACACTGTCAAGTCTGCTGTTGATAATTGCTCTGAAATAGGTGGGAAAAGGCTCTGGAAGACACTTGGTTTTCAGGAGGTAATTGAGAGTCTTTCTCCGTTCTAAGACACTGAATTGGCAAGAACAAAACTGCACAGATGAGTCCTGATAGTCTATTCAAGTGGGAACATGAAATGGCTTAAAGAAAGGTTATATTTCTGGTAAAGACATAAGGCTGCTTGTAGAAAGAAGAGTCATGTCTACAATGTATTTAGAAGTCAGGCTGATTTGAATCAAATTAATTACATGATATGCTGATTAATTAGTCAAATCACAATTGCGTTTGCAAATATTTGCAGAGAAAGAAATGAAATTAATTAAAAAAGATTACATTATTGTGGCTTATTCATTAAAAATATATATTACGAAAAGCTTTAAAATATGATTTATTGTTTTATTTTCCATATCTGTTGGCTTTTTTCAGAGGTTTCGTACATCTTGAAATTCATATCCCCCTAAAAATGTTGGATTTTTTTTACCTGAACTGACATGTAGCGATTATTATCAGCATCAGCAATAGATAATAAAAGTAAAGAATAATAATAATAAAAAAAAACCTAGACAGAAAATGTCAAATACAAAGCTGTTTGCTGTGAATGAAAGAAAGCAAGAGAGAGACATTGACAAAAATGTTCTGTAAATAATAGATCCTGCATGTATGTTTGCACGATTCCGTATGCTGGCATCCCTTGTTTTATTATTTTTATAGAGATAAATCAGCCTCTTTGAGCAGAACCTCTAGGCTGCCTCATTTAGGTGCCGTTGGTACCACTTTGCTGTGGAAAGCAGCTTGTGGCAAAAGAAAGAGACAGAAGACAACAAAAGAGAAGTTCTTAATCCAGAGAAAGCCTGTTGTCTTGCTTTGGAGTGGAACAGAGTGAGACATTTTTGGCACATTCTGGGGAGACGCTGCTACATTCTCAAACGCTGACTAAAATAAGCCTGCTGTGGGACTGAAAGATATGTTTTGAGTTTAACATAAGTGAAGCTTTATCAACATTCATAGCAGAATTTTGATAATCATGGACACTCATTTTGGATGAATTTTCTGGTGCATCTTACTTAAAAAAATGTGGTTGCCATAATGCACTTGGAAGTAAAAATGTGTGCATAAGAATACAGAGGCACAAATATGTTTTTTTCTTTTCTTGGTAAGCCAGTAACTTGCTTCAAAACTGTTTGGATTCAGCTTTTTTGTTTGAGTCCTAGCAATGGCGCATTTCTGGTCTTTTTGCCCTATCATGCAAGAGCAGTGACGTAGTGTCTGGGTATGCAGGGTATGCACGTGCAAATGGCAATTTTTATTTATTTATTTTTTTTGCATATGGTCCTGGGACTGACTTGCTACACCACTGTGCAAGAGCTGTCGGCTCCATGACATTGAAGTTGAAAGACTGGATGCAACTTTACCCAGACAAGGTCAGTAAGTGATTCTATCAAACTAGTCTGATGCTAACAATTATAATCCTTCCGTTTGAAAGGCTATGTTTTTAATGTTTGTCATCTGGCCCTGATTTCCTTTCTAAATGCCTTTCTGTAGACACTTGAGAGTATACACACAGTGCATATGTCTATATAATCTTCAGATATCAAATTTCCTTTAGATGAAAAAGAAAAAAACTTGACTGAAGCTTTAAAAATCCAGAACAAACAGAATCATTCAGACATTACAGAAATACTATAAATGAAAAACATCTTTTTTAAAAGGAAGGTTCTGGCTTCAGTTGCATTTAGTTACATTAGTTCCTTCCTCTTTATCCAAAGCAATTTATGTTCAAATTCAACCAGCTGATATCTGAAGAGCACAGGAAAGCAAACTGTCTTTGTAAGAGCCTCAAAGGCCACTGAATGGTAAGTGTACTAATTTAATTTGATAGATTTGTGGTTCGCTGGTACAATTAAAACCAGGTGATGTGCGCGACTAAAGATCCCAGGCTTTGTGAGCATTTTCCGGAGGATCAGAGAAGGCACGGGCTGATCTTGGACCTGTCAGCCGAGCTACGCCATCAGCATTTTTCATTTATCTTTAATGGGCTCTCGCTGACACAGGTCCTGTCAGATCTGACTTCTCAGCTCAGTATTAGCTCAGCCACACTGTTTCAAAGAGAAGCAGGACCTGGCGTGTTTGATCAGGCCTGTCAGTCTGTCAGTACACAAGTGATGCAGGGCTGGACCAGGAGCGAGTTCAGAGGATGTGAGAGGAGTCAGACCTTCACCAGCCTGACCAAGCAGAAATTCAGAAAAAACTCCAAACAGTAGTGGACATCCCTATTTTTACCTGTTTTACCTGTCATACCTGTAGTAGTTTTAAAGCATATGATTATTTATGTGACTTCTAGTAGTTTTTGACATAATTTATTTAATAAATAAGCACTGCATTAAAGATGCACTTGAGGTGAGGAATATTCAGTAGTGAAATATTAGTAATTTAGATTTTGATCTATTCATCCATCCATCCATCCATCCATAATATCATGTCATGACCAGTCAAAAATTTCACTTGATCTGAATCAACAGAAATAACATTTCAATTGATGAAAAATGTGTAAAATTAAAACCAATTTTTTTTTTGACAATTTTCATATTAGTTTTTAAATAGTTGAATATTTTAGCTTATAACTATAAACTGGCCTATATTCACCAGACAAATTTCGACCACTCAATAAGGTCAAGTGTTGGCTGGTTACCAATGGGCCAGTTATTCCCTGCTGGTTGTCATTTTATTATAATTTGTAATGCTTTTATATCTGTTAGGATATGTATCATGCATCACACGGGCCGTTTACACAACAACGTTTTGAGACAAAAATGGGAAGCTTTTTATGTGTTCTGCCTGTTCGTTTACACGAGTAAACATCCAAAACGTGAATCTTTGAAAACGGTGACATCATGCGGGTGCGTGGTACATGTATGTGTTAGGTATGTAGACATGCACAGTACTTGTTCATTTTAAAGGTGAGTGAGTACATGGTACTGTTGTTGCTCAAGAGTGTGCTAACACTTCTTCAGCAAAGTGTGGATTTACTTCACCAATACTACAACTAACAGCAGAGACGCATCATATACAACATATAATCCTCACTTCCCTACAGGTACAAAGTGATGGCACCAACTACTGTACAGCATTTTTAGCCGTTTTCGTGGATATGTGTAAAAACAAATTGTTTTGAAAACGCAAGAGAAACTCCTTTCCATTTTTGACGACATCGTTGTTGTGTAAACATAGCCTCAGAATTATTTCAACCTTGCAGTGTCACATAAACCTGTAATCACACGCCCATCTCTGTTTGAAATCCATTAACGAACAAAAGCAAACAGTTAAACCATTTCACTTAAGCAATGGAACATAAACCTCACAAATACTCCCCATCCAACTCGATCCCTAGGAGCCGGCGACTTGAATAGTTTTCATGCTTCAGAATGCATTGTACAGCAGTTCCCAACAGCTCAATAACTCTGCAATCTTGCAAATTGCATCCAAAACGATTCTCTGTGGATGGCGTTTCTTCTCGTAAATTCATTCAATCAGTGAAACTTTAGCTGTCTTTATAGAATACTAATGAAAATCAACTTGTTATCATTTAAATAAGAAACACAATGGCGACAGATCATAGGTGTTTGTCAATACATCAGCGCACCGCTGGAACATCACACTGCATGTTTCCTTGCTGCATTATCACCTTCTTCTTCAGCTCTTACTGCTCGGACAGTGGTCGGTGCTTCTGCCAGCTAATAAATATTTTGTTAAGAAGCAAAAAGTTCAGGAACTTGGTAAAATAATCATTGGCATGCTGCAAAAAAGTGAGTGATGCCAGTCTCATGAAAATACATGAACCCATCACGCATCTTCTCCCAAGAATAAACTCGTCTTGTAGTGCCTGGGAGAATGGATGGTTTCCGAGCTGCTGTTGCCACGTAAATCCTGTCTGACATTCATAATTTATTATTTAAAACCTAGCAGTTACAATTACAGCCTGGATAACGCCATTCTAAAAGTATGTTCTTTCTTCAAAACTGCTGAAATTAGTTGTTAACCATATTTCAAACTCCAGTCATACTTTAAAGAACTGAAACTACGGTTGTTTGAAAAAGTAGTTAGATGAAATACAAGCTACTAAAGAAACATTGTTATATACATTGTGAAGCTAGGGAGATGAATCTTACCTCTTTTTTTCTCCTGTGAAACAAAAGATGAGATATTTTGAAATGAAATCTTTCCTTTAGCTTTGACTCTAATGACTCTAAAAGGATAGTTCTGTCCATTTTGGGAACAGCATCATTTGGTTAATTTAAAAGAAGCAGAAAAATGATCAATTATCAATTCACTGGTCCTGTTTCAACTATTACTCAGCTTCAGATGAGCTATATAGGACTCAAGACATAAGAACTATTTATGGGGCTTAAAAGACTTTCTTTTGTCATGTTGTCAAGTTTTTTTACACTCATTTTGTGTTCAACAGGAAAAATTGTGATGCAGGTTTGGAACTAAATGAGAGTGGATGAGTTGTATTTTTAGATTATAACTATTCATTTAACTAAGCCAAAAATATCAAATGCATTTCCTGAAATACTCTTGTTTATGTACCACTTGATTGAAAATGAACCGTCTGATTCAATAAATATGAGAATATGACCGTTTAGGAGAGTGTGTTATTATTATTATAAATTAATACTTTTATTCAACAAGGATCGATTTAATTGATCAAAAATGGCTGTGCAGTAAATACATTTAAGTTTATAAATACATACAATAGATTTCTGTTTCAAGTAAATGCTGATCTTTTGACCTTTCTATTTGTGAATGTCATAGTTTCCATAAAAATATTGATAATACAGATGATAATCAGAAATGTTTCTTGAGCAGTAAATCTGCATATAAGAATGATTTCTGAAGGATCATGTGACACTGAAGACTGGAGTAATGATGCTGAAAATTCAGCTGCGCATCACAGGAATAAATTATATTTTAAAATATATATTCAAATAGAAAACAGTTAAAAATCAGCCTTGGTTAGCATAAGAGATGTCTTTTAAAAACATAAAAAATAATGTACCGACCCCAGACTTTGCCCTGCTTGTGTACTTCAGTTATGAATGTGACTGTGTTTAGTAAGCAGCTTTGATTCATCAGCTGATCTTGCTCTTGTTTTTGTCTTCTACCCCTCTGGTTATGCAGTCGATCTTCACTGCTGTTCTGGCAGCTCCCTTCATATTTATAACTTTCACGATTTCCAACCTCCACACGGAAACCAATAACAGATTCAGCGGGAGAAGCCCATGATTCAAGTCCCTTTAATATTTTCTTATTACCCGTAGCGCTGGGGTGTCAGTGCTTAGAGACGAGGCGCCACTCGTTCCCTGACCTGGTTTGATGAAGTCACAAAGGACAGTGGGTGGCAGCAACCTCGCTTACTCAACGACACTGTGATGAAACCCGGCCTCCGAAAGCATCAGCGACTGGCAGATTTAAATGACATCAGAGCAGAGCGCTACTCGACAGACGCACTGCTCATTCTTCAAGGGCAGTGATGTGTGATGAGGAGAAGAAGAGGTGTGAGGAATTGCAGTGCTAAGAACACAGGAGAGGAGGATGTAGAGTCTCCATCCTCAGGAGAACAGACCATCACCTCAGGTTCATGTGCTGCCGGTGTTTGTCATATTGAACTATATAAAGTTCAGACTCATAAAGAAGCACCAAATTGGTTTTTGGCAAGGAAATAAGGATACTAGCTATGTCAAAAATAACAGCTTAAGGAAATACAAATTAATGTGTGCCTTAAATGACTCTTTTAAATGCTGTGTTCTATTCAAAGTTGTATTACAGTGTACAGTTTTCCGCTCAGTGCTCAAAAATGAAGCATAAAGAAACAATGTAAGGTAATTTGCTAGTCTTAAGGTAAAGGTGTTTAGGTAACTAATAAGTTAACGTTAAGTACTAAACGACTAAAACTAAAACTAAAACTGAAGAAAAAATAAAAACTAAAACTTAAAAGCATAAAATATAAAGGTTGTCTCAGCAACTAACTGAAATTAGTGAAATAACTAAATTAAGTTTTATGCATTAAAATGACAAAAATAAATAAATAAATAAATAAAAATAACAAAAGTGCATAGCATTCCAAATGTAAATTATGAAATTAAAATGTTAGAATTGTATTTGTTCACAATTAATAGATTTCATTTTGAAAATTAAAACTTAAAAGCTAATAAAAATTATTAATAAATACCATAATAGCATATAAATAAAATCTCAGTGATTGTCATATTTTATCACTAGAAAATTTGGCACAGCAAAAAGTTGTTAATGCTTTTCTGTTCTTCAACCAATCCATAATGATGAGATGTTTGCGAATATACAAAAGAAAAACAGCTAAATAATTAATTTGCCATAAAGATTGTATATGTCATGGGTAGTGTATGGCCATCTGGCCATTAATGCAAAATAAACCCCATCAGGGTGATCTTGCTGAATGCATCCCTGCTATTACATGCTACTTATTAATTATTAAAACCAAAGTAAAATGACCTCAATATGTAAGAAGAAAGAGACTCTAGAGTAATACAAGAGGCATACTATGGAGGGAACATTCAAATATGTAGTTTGCCAAAGTATATATTTAATAAAACAATGCAAAATTTAGTTTCATCGCCTTTTTAGGCTGCCGCAAAATGATGTGTGCATGAATAACTGTAATTGGATCTTCTTTGAGACCTTTAGGAGTCTAGAATTCCATCTAGTCACTTTGCAACCATCAACCCTTCAACACAAACATTTCATCATCAGTTTTTGGAGCGCCACAAAACAAGCCGCGTGTATTTACACAATTAAATTAGCACGTCCGTCTTCAAGAGGCAATTACTTAGGGAATGGTTATGTCTGGCAAAGTTGTTGCCTAATCATAGAAGATGCATCACGCCTCGCATCAGACGCTGACCTTCACAGTTGGCTTGCGTGACTTAAAATTAATCACAAAAGATTGCGTTCAAAGAAAATTGCTATCTTGTGGCACATGCAATTATCATGTTGCATAACCATTATCATAGTGACCTTATACAACGTGGTAAAATGCGGCTCTTGTCGGCTTTTATTGGAGGTGTGAAAAGCTCACCACAGCCACCGTGTAATTGTGTGCATGCTTATACAATGTGCCTCTTACACATTGGACCAAAGACTGTATATCGGGAAAGCACGAACCTTTGCAGTTTTGCAAAATTACATTGTGCTTCTTGCCGTCTAACCCCTGTTATTGGCCCTGTTGGAGGAATAGCAAATAATGACAGAAATGTACTGAGAAATGATACAATTAGAGAGAATCTGGGCCGTGCTGTTTAGAGTTATCCGAGCCGCCGAGGAAGAGGGATTGGAGCTTGGCTTTGAATTGCCTGGACATGTGTGATTGGCAATCAGACCTGGTCCAGCTGTCTCTTTTGTTGTAATGTCTGTAATGTGGGTTCAAGCCAAGGTGTTGTTGCCCAGAGGCTTCAGTAATATGATGATGATGATGATGATCAACTTTATTCTGCAGTGAGCTGGATACAAGAACATCGGCCTTGCCACAGTGATTGTCTGTATTTACAGCATCCCTACATTGTCTATTCCGATGATCTTATCCAGCAATGTCCAGTGCTGGAGCAGCAAAACTTTAGGGTCGGTGAGATTTTCTATTGTTTTTGAAGGAAGTCGCTTATACTCACTGAGGCTGCATTTATGGTATCAAAAATGCAGTAAAAACTGTAATATTGTGAAATAACTGTAAATGTCTTTTCTGTTTTTGATTACTTGAGTAAACTGAGTAAATACATTTAAATGGTTGCGCATAATTGTGTAATTACAAAATATGTATTTTTTTATTTTGTCTAGTTCAGTATGACTAAAACCAGTTCCAGTTTGAACATACTCAAAGAGATTTTACTTTACTTTTTTTTTTGCTTCAAATAAAAATCCAACACTGCTTTTATTTAGTTATTTAGTTTCTTAACATCACCTAGCACACAACAACATTTTCTCTATCCAGCTTTTTTTTTTCTGTTTTTGAGCCATTTCTAACCTGTCTTTTTCCAGTTTATTTTCTCTCTCCGTCACCTTCAATCTACTGTACATGTCTCTCCTACTCTCCTTTGTCCCATGTGGCCTCTCCTTACCCAGCCTGCCCCAGTCTGTCACTCTCAGGAACCAATAAAAAAATCAGAAATATTCCCCTCGCTCTCTCTCTCTCTCTGCCCTCCTCGTAGCTGTTTCTGAATCCGCTGGCTGACCTCCACTTGTATCAGAATCTGCCACCATCTGCAAGGCCTGCAGCTTCTCAGTCCTACAGTCATGCGCCGCCTACCTCTGAGCGTCTCCAAACAGCCCTGACTGTCTGCCAAGACCCTCCACCAACGCCAGAGCCTGACAGACAGGGACACCTCCATCTCTCTGACCGCCTTCCCTGCTTTCAAGGTCGGAGAGAGGGGAAAAATCTCTGTACTTGACCCAAATTGCTCGCCATCTCGTGCCACTCGGCGTAATGTTGCCATTATGTGCCAAATGGGTAACCTTGACAAATTAAATGTGTAATTCCCAGTGGATGTGTGCTTCCTTGTTGCGAGCCCAGATTTAGAATTGAATTTGAAATGACTGACATTAAGGGATTGGCAGAGGGAGGATTCCAAAGTGTCTTACAAATGACTCCGAACACATTGCCATTCATAAAGTCATTTTACAGGCTGTCTAATGAATTCTACTCTGTCATGGCTTTAACTGTAAGTCCTAATGCATTTTTATTGTGCTTTTTCCAACAAAAAGAATAAAAATAAAAATACCCTAAAGTATTAAACATTGGGGCGCAACTCCTCCACATTGTTCTCTGGATAAGAACTTCAAATCATAAGGTGGAATATTAAAAGCAAGCAAGCAGCCAGAACACACTAGAACTGTGGAAACCAGTAACTGTTGTTCTGATTTTGGTTTAGTGTACTGAATGACAGACACAGGTGATCTAATCATACTAACTTGATCATTGCCAGGGCATTTGTGTTCACGTCACGACCATCAGTTCATTATACTGGATAAGGTTGCAGTCTGTGCCAACCAGCCCGGCTCTTGTCTCATGCCATCATGTCAAGTCATAAGTGTTTTAGTTTTTATCCTTTTTATGTTTTGGCAAGAAGTAACTTATGCTTAGCAATGCTGAATTTATTTGATCAAAATTACAGTGTAAAAATTTTAAAATTGAGAAAAATGATTCCAGTATAAATAACTACTTTTTATTTGAATATTTTTAAAATGTCTTTTATTCCTGTGATCCAAAGCTGCGTCAACATAATTCCTCCAATCTCTAGTGTCACATTATCCTTCAGAAATCATTCTTATATGAAGATTTACTGCTCAAGAAACAATTCTGATTATCAATGTTGGAAACAGCGTTGGTGCTTTATACTGTGGAAACTGTGATACGTTTTTATTCTTTGATAATAGAAAGTTAAAAATAAAACAGCAGTATTTATTTGAAACTAAAATACATGTTTTATATATAGTGTTTACAGTCACTTTTAATAAATTGAATATATTCTTGCTAAATAAAAGCATTAATTTCTTTAAAGAAAAAAAATATATATGTGCAGACAGATAAGCATCATTACATTCAGATTTTAAATAAATACATTTTTACAGGAAGCTGATCTTTCCATGCAGTCTTAAAGCAATCACCTCGCAGATATGTTCTCAAATCTGCACTGACATACTATCATCTTGTTAAAGGTTAATTCAGTTGTGATCATTTAGTCAATTTTTCTTCATCTGTCAGTCCAGTAATCTATAATTAACGCAACACAGTGCAATCAACCGCAATTCCACATGTGATTTTCAATGAGATCAAAGCATCAATTTCTTGATGTTTCCCAGCCTCCCCGAGCGGCTCACACAGCGGTGCAGTCCAATCTTCTGACAGCCTTGGGTGAGCTTTACTTTGACTGAGACCACTGGCAGCAGCTCTCCATAGATTCCTCACATATACCACAGGTGTAAAATAATAATGTTTATAAACAGTGTTAATAATTCATCAGTGCTGACCTGCCTCGCAATGGCCTTGCTGTGAGAAGGGGATTAATAATTTGTGGATGTGAGAGAGAAGCCTGCCGGCGGACAGAATTGACTGACAAATGCTATGAAATGATCGGTGTGACAGACAGGCCGGAGAACCAGGCCACTTCAACCTTCTAGTGATGGAGCAACCACCATTACAGCAGCCCATGGCTGTAGCGCTGCATTTTTAACCTCTTTGGAGCCTTGGAAAAGGACTGAAACTAGATTTTTTCTTTTTTATATAGTTTCAAAGAACCAAAATTACAAATTCTCAAAGCTAAATAGCTATAATAATTTTTTAACACATGCATATAGTCTTTTTCATGTTTTAGAAAGAAGTCTCTTATGCTCACCACCGTTTAGTTGATTTGTTTTGTAGTAATAATTACTGTAATTTCTTATTCAATGCATAGAAAGGTCAAAAGTACAGAGTTTTCAGTTAACAACATTTACTAAACTTAGAGAAATATTCTATTTTTTCTTGGCATGTTTGTTTATATGGCACATTTCATACACAATGTTTAATTCATAGTGCTTTACAATTTAAATAATTGTGAAAGATGTCAAAAATAAAACTTTAACTGGAATTTAAAAACTTTTAAAATTATTTTAAAATGTACTTTTGTTTCTAAGTCAAAAAGTCATTATTCACTGAAAACTGCGGTCGAATGAAAATTTCACCGAACTATTGCTTTAATTAGAATTGAAGTGTGCTTGTTTCTCTTGGTGCTGTGAAATTAGCATTTAAGCACTAACACTACAAGCTTTTCTGTTTGAAGAACAATTTTTGCCTTTTCCCTTAAACAAGCTTTTCCAGCACATGAAGGAGCGTAATTGCTTTGTTGTTTGTGAAATAGCAAGAAGAATCATAATGGTTAGTCCACAATACAACGGATGCTTCACCTATTAGCCCACGCGACATGCTAACAACACAGTGTTTATTCAAGGATTACATCTCAAAACGCATTTTGTCCAGGGTTATTTTTAAATTCTTGTCAAAATTACTTTTTCAAGAGTAATTCAGCTCCTACTGAGCCCTTGTGGAAAATGAGGACAATGAAAATTACCCATTAGCCATTGCTAATTTGAATACAGTGGCTTTACTACACCTTATACTAAGTTTGTCCTTAATGCTTTTCAATAAGACATAGAAGACATAGTTACTGAAGTCATAAACTAGAGCAAGTCGTTGTGCTGTTTTCCATCAGACATTCTCTTCTCGTATATACTGTATATGACATCAAAGCCCGCGGCGGCAGGTTATTTCTGTACTTGGCAGTCTGGAGTGGATCTCAGAAGACTCGTCTGTCTTTATACGAGTCTCTGCTGCAGCCTGGGCCTTGACTGCTTAAAGAAGCACCTTCACCCTTTTGAGTTCTCATTGTCTTTGATGTTGGTCTTGTACAGGTGGGCATGAGGGCCGAGGAGATGAACAAAGTATACTGAGAGCACGGCCCACGTAATGGCCTTGTGTCTATCAAAACTTTCAATATATACTTCTGTTTTTTTTTTTTCTTGACTTTGTTAGATATTTTTAAGTGGTACATTATATGTAATATGCAAACGTTATAAACAGCAGTGTTGCCTTTTGTCATTGTCATAATGCATTGTTTTCTATTTGTCTAGAAATATTTATTTTTTATTTTTTTTGCTGTCCATCTCTGCAAACAAGAAATGTTCTCAGAACTTTGGATAACATTCTGGCAAGGTTTTCAGAGTTATGAACAAAGATTCTTCCAGTAACGTTAATAGAATGTTTGTTCTAAGTTATGCTGTTCTAAATAATGTTCTCAAAAACATTATTTATACAATGTTAACTTTTTTAGTTGGACATTCGTGAGATTTTTTAAAATGTTACTTCTTGTTTTAGAACATGTTTAGTTTGCATTGAGAAGACATTTAGTTTGCAAAACGTTTATATAGCCAAAATAAATAAATACATTTATTAAATTATAATTAAATAAAAACACTGACATTTTGAACATTTCTGATAACATTCAGAAATAAGTTTTTCATAAATGAATGGGAATGTTAGCAAAACATTGTTAGAAAACATATTTTGTTAGCATGGAATCAGAGTCAAATCAAGCCAAGTCACTTTTATTTATACAGTGCTTTTAACAATACAGATAGTGTCAAAACAGCTTTACAGTATTAAATAGGAAAATAGTGTGTCAATAATGTAAAAGGACAACAGTAACCACTACATTTTCAGTTAAATGCAGTTCATCATTGAATTCAGTGATATCTTCATACAGCTCAGTTCAGGTTAAATATGACCTGTGCAAGTCAACAGTATTGCTGACAATGTCCCCAACTAGGCAAGCCAGAGGCGACAGCAATGGAATGGAGAAAGGAAACCTGGGGTAAACCAAGTGTAGTTGGGCATTGTGAGGGGTGGTGGTGTTAGGAGCAGTTCTCCTCTGACCAGACGAACCAGCTGTAGTTCCAGAAAAGTCAGCTTGTGTGGAGGACTCATCCGGATCCCGTGGTCTTGTCCCAGTGGTCGTCTAAGACAAGGTCTTTACAGGGGGGTTGTCTCTGGGGCTCATCTAGTTGTTCTGGATCCAGGTGACTGCAGTGACCATTTGATATGGATACATACTGGATCTGGTGGCTATGGTGACCTCGGAATAAGAAAGAAACAGACCAATATTAGCGTAGATGCCATTCTTCTATTGATGTAACAAGTACATTGGTTGTTATGGGAAGTGTTCCCGGATCCAACTGACCTAATTAATGCAGCCTAACAATCCTTTGATAGATTCAATTGTTAGAAATGTGTTAGTGTGTTATGTGTAAGCCAGGTTAAAGAGATGGGTCTTTAATCTAGATTTAAACTGACAGTGTGTGTCTGACTCTCGAACAATGTTAGGTAGATTATTCCAGAGTTTGGGTGCTAAATAGGCAAAGTATCTGCTGACCGCAGTTGATTTTGATATCCTCGGTATTATAAAATTGCCAGAGTTTTAATGCCAGAGTTAACACATTAATTAATATTTCTACATTTGACATTGAAAGCATAGGTCATAATTTAGATATATTTTTCAGATGGGAAAAATGCAGTTTTACAAATGTTAGAAATGTGGCTTTCAAAGGAAAGATTGCTATAAAATAGCATACCTAGTTTCCTAACTGATGATGAAGAATTGACAGAGCAGCCATCAATTGTTAGGCAGTGTTCTATGTCATTACATGCAGAGGTTTTAGGTCTGATAATGAACACCTGTTTTTTTTCCAGAATTTAGCAGTAAGAAGTTTTCCAAATTGATATGTTTTGCTGGGCCCTGAAGAAATATAAGGCTGAGTATTATCAGCATAACAGTGAAAGCTAACACTGTAAACTAAGCTTCCTGATGATATCTCCTAAGGGTACTGTACTCCATTTTGCGCTTGTGATACCTCTCCATTCACTGCTAAGAATTGTCAGATAGTTATGATTTGAACCATGCAAATGCACTTCCAATAACACCAACAAAGTTTTCTAGTCTACAACTAGGGGTTAAGTGTCTTTCTCAGGGACACATTGGTGTCTCACAGTGGACTCAAACCCGGGTCTCTCACACCAAAGGCATGTGTCTTATCCACTGCACCAACACCACTCCACTACATGATGTAAATAGCATACATGTTGTTGGTTTAGATGATTTAACAAGTTTATGCAATTCTTCCTCTCCCATAGTAAAGAATGAATGAAATCATTCCTCGGGGGATCTATTGCACACCTCTCCGTGGATCTGATGCAATACTGTAACTGACAGCTGCATGTTTACAATTTTATCTCTAATAGTATTGATCTTGGAAGTAGTTTCATAAAGTCATTACTGCTGTGCTGTTTGGAAACGTCAATACCTGTTGATGCTTTATTTTGCATTGTGTGTGCACGCGTATGTTTGTTCACTAATCACTGCAGTGTGTGTGCACTTGGATGGGTTAAATGCGGAGCACAAATTCTGACTACAGGACACCATTCTGGATAAAAGAGCCAATCACTAATTAGTAAAGTCATCACATTCTTGTAGAGTCTGTCGTTAGAAGTTCTCCTTGCTATAGAAACAATCAGTGTCCTGAGACACGTTTAAGACTGCACATGCTTATTGACTGGTCTAGCCTGAAAAATGTGCTATTTGAGCATAAAAAATGAAATTTAACCGTAAACTCAGTCAACAGTTTTAAAGAATTTAATATTTCCCCTTTCAAAGAAATAGGAACTGCACTTGCATGACTGGAATAGTTCAATGATGGCTGCTGAGTGAAATGACTTGGCTTTAAGCGACTTTTGTGGTGTGCTGCAGTACACAATTTCTAATGGAATGATTAAATGAAAGGAAATCCTGAAATGTTCAGGCACAAATGGCACCGTTTTGTCAGAATGACCCCATAACAGTTTAGTTTCCTCAGTGTCTGTAGGTCTCTAAAGCGATGCAGATGCTCAGCTGTCATTACTAGAGGCAGATGGATCGTAAGTGAAATGACAAACAGAAATTCAGTGCTTCAGGAAAGTTGCTGTTCAACATTTTGGTCCCTTTATTAATGTTATCACAATTCCAAGCAACAGAACCACCATGGTCATGAAATCACCAGCTCTATATATCACTTTGCTAGACAAATAAATGATAAATAATCATTGAAAATAAGTAAAAATACAATAAGTGGAGTAAATCATAAAAGCAGGCAGTGAATTCATGAAAATTAAAAAAGACAGTTCCCAAAAGAAAATACAAATAAAAAAAGAGTAAGTGCCGTAACCTTGTGTGATGGCTGGTTTTCAGTGAAACATTCATATATTCTTCTAAAAAATACAGTTCAGAAGCTGAGAAACAGATATCACAGTCATATCACAGTTTTCGTGCAAAACTCTTGGATTTACAATTAAATTCACTAGCTCTTATCACACTGAAAAATGCAGAAGCCCAGTTTCAGAAAGCTTGAGGAGTTTGAATAGGTTCTCAACCAAACTGGGGTTTAGAAAAGAGTCGCCACATTGTTCATGATATGCAATTTGTTTGTAGTTTGGTGGTAGTCCTTCTATTTAATGTGAGAAATTGGCACTTCAAATCAAATGATGCAACGGGATTACAAATACATACCAATACTTTGGGGGTGAATCTCACAAAGAAATGCCCAAAACATATTTAAAAAAATATATAATTTGTATGTATGTATTTATTTATTTATTTTCTAAGGAGCCACACATGTAAGAAAAATTTATAAATTGTGTGCACGATTTACTAATTTGTTCCCTCAATGTACTAAAATGTGCACACAATTACTATTTTGTTCCCTCGATTAGTTCATTTGTTCCCTTCATTTGCTAAATCGTTCCTTCGATTTGCTAAATCATGCACACACTTCACTAATTCATTCTCTTGATTTATAAATCGTGTGCAGGATTTAGTCAACAGAGGGAACGAAATAGTAAATCGTGCACACAATTTATAAATTGAGGGAACCAAATAGTAAATCGTGCACACAATTTATAAACTGAGGGAACAAATTAGTAAATCGTGCACACAATTTAGCCTAATAGGAAACTAATTAGTAAATCGTGCACACAATTTATAAATCGAGGGAACGAAATAGTAAATCGTGCACACAATTTATAAATTGAGGGAACAAATTAGTAAATCTTGCACATAATTTAGCCTAATAGGAAACTAATTAGTAAATCGTGTGCACAATTTAGCCTAATAGGAAACTAATTAGTAAATCGTGCACAGAATTTATAAATCGAGGGAACGAAATAGTAAATCGTGCACAGAATTTATAAATTGAGGGAACAAATTAGTTAATCGTGCACACAATTTAGCCTAATAGGAAACTAATTAGTAAATCGTGCGCACAATTTATAAATCGAGGGAACGAAATAGTAAATCGTGCACACAATGTATAAATCGAGGGAACCAAATAGTAAATCGTGCGAACAATTTATAAATTGAGGGAAAAAATTAGTAAATCATACACACAATTTAGCCTAATAGGAAACTAATTAGTAAATCGTGTGCACAATTTAGCCTGATAGGGAACTAATTAGTAAATCGTGCACAGAATTTATAAATCGAGGGAACGAAATAGTAAATCATTCACACAATTTATAAATCGAGGGAACCAAATAGTAAATCATGCGCACAATTTATAAATTGAGGGAACATATTAGTAAATCGTGCACACAATTTAGCCTAATAGGAAACTAATTAGTAAATCGTGTGCACAATTTAGCCTAATAGGAAACTAATTAGTAAATCGTGCACGGAATTTATAAATCGAGGGAACGAAATAGTAAATCGTGCACACAATTTATAAATCGAGGGAACGAAATAGAAAATCGTGCACACAATTTATAAATCGAGGGAACAAAATAGTAAACCGTGCACACAATTTAGCCTAATAATTTATTCCAGCATGCCATGTGTGGGTTTCCGTAATTTTCTATTAAGCAAACAAAGCTTTTTATGTGAATACTATCATATTCTTGAAAAAAAAAATATTGCGTTACAATTAACAATTAAGCAATTACTGGTCCGAAAATAGCCTCCATTTTCCTGATGCTAAGTATAATTTCTCATTATACAACAGTATATAATTATTTATGAGATTCACCCTTGGAGGTAAAAGACATATAAAGTGCAAATAACAAACAGAAAATACTTTAGATATATATTTAATCTTTAACATTCACTGCCTACATCAAAAAACCAAAACCGAAATGGCAACATCTATTTTTAGAAAGAACAAACACTAAAAGAAAAGACAGAACAGCAATAGAACAAATATTACCCAAAACGTCCAACCTTTGAAATATCTTTACGTTGGTCTGTAGGCGTGCGGCGCATGTGTATGAGAAAGCAAGCAGAGTGAAAACGCACCAAAGGGAGGAACCACAAAAATCATCAGATTAACAAAAATATCCTTCCTCGCGTTTCTCTGCAAATTCGCTTAAGCTTTGTTTTGATATTTTTGATTTTCTTTAAATCTGTACAGAGCTCAGGGAAAGTCTATTTGGTTATTCCCAGCTGGCATGTAGAAAGAAGCTTTTGTTTTTTCAATGTTGTTCTTTACATTGAAGGGTAACATTCAAGGCGTATAGCTAAAAAGGAATAGGACTGTACAAGATCACTTCACGGTCCAGGATACACGCTCTTATGCTGGACATTGACAGAAGAAGAAAGAAATGGCAAATAACGTTTTGTTTTATTTATACATTATTTTACAGCGAAGGGTTGAACTTTAGTTTCCTGTTCTCATCACAGAAGCTCAGAGGAATGACTGAGCGATGAGTCTGTGATGAGATGAGATGTCATTCTGAGGAAGCAGAGAAGATTGCTTTGCTTGTTTTTCTCCCTTCGTCACCTTTCCAACGTTCAGAAGGCATTCAAGCTCTCCAGAGCCACCTCATAACAGAATTTGTACTGCTCCTAAACAAAAAACAAAAACAGAATAGCAACAATGCATTAGCAGTTCAAAGGCAGACGCCACTCAGGGGAGATTTCCCTATAACCCCTGCATTAATAATGCAACCCCATCATTATACAGTCACTTTTATTAGAGGAAAAGCATCTGCTTATAATAGAGAAAGAGTCTCATCAGCCGTCTAGATGTCAGAGGCTTCCTGCGCCTTGCCTAGGTGCGTATGGCCATTAATGTCATTTTTATAATGCCACTTTTATTAAGTTTATTAACATTATGTTTGTTATAATTTCATGTTCATAATAGAGATTGCAAGCATAAATAGCAATGTCTAGCCCGTGGTTTATGAATTATAAATGAGTAGGAATCTAATAGTGAAATAAATAAAAAATTCAAAAGACTGCACTCACAATTAGGAACTTCTAGCTGATTAAATGTTTTCAAAGTGAGTGCAAATAAAGAAATCACTGAAGAAATTTTTAATGAATTTATTAATAGATACATTTCTTTTCCAGACTAATGGCCAATGGTAACCTGATGTTAGTCCTATTTTGGTCCAGCATCATATCAGTTGTGCAGCTGTGGAGTTTTTCTCCAGCTGAGTGAGATGTTTGTGTGCATTGAGTGCATTCGGAGGACAGATTTCTAATTGCACCTGCAACAGCCTCCTATTACACTCAAGACATTCTCTCAGAATTGTAGAAAGTGCAGCTGTGTGTCTCAGGGGTTTGAGGTGAACGAGTAATTACACTCTTTTTCTGTCTCAAAGTGATGAAGAGCAGCAGACACGCTGCCGAGACTCAAGGAACTGTTGCTTCAAGTGGAATCATTAAGACCACCAACAAGATTCCTGAAGATAGTGAGTATCTGAATATGTTAGCACTCAACAGCTTTCATCTGATCGAGAACTGAGAACGGTGAGGATGGAATCATATGGTGGTAAACTAAAAATAAAATGTTCCCCCTAGAGGAGATTTGAAATGATACCATCTGTAAATGACTAGCTAACAAGTGGCAATGTGTGTTAATGTGTGTGATGTAACTATAGCCAATTGATTAATATTATTATTTTAACCTTGTTTAAGGACTATTTTACCTTCCTATTTCCTCCATAATTTGAATACTGAAAAGAAAAGTGAATTAACAGGATCTTTAATTTTACAAATAGCTGACTGATTGTAACTAACAAAAAGTAACTTTAAAAGTAAATAGTAAAAAGTAACTTAACAACTACTTTGCCAATTATTTATAAGCAGCAAATTAGGAGTTTATCGAGGCAAAAGTCAGTTAATGGTTTGTTAATAGCAAGAATTGGACATAAAAATAAAGTGTGAACAAAATTTCAGATTATTTATTTGAAATAGAAATCCATTATAACATTCTCTTTACTCTCACTTTTGATCAATTTAATGCATGCTTGCTGAATCTTACTGACAATAAACACAATATTATTAAAAAAAACAAATTTAAATGGGTAGCTCACCATTGTCTCCACCATGTTGGCTTTGTTGTTCCTCAGCGTCTTTACCGTGTGGAACACGTCCACGATGTTCTGCTGCTGGATCATCTCACAGATGCTACAGATGGCACAGAACGTCCCGCTGCGTCCTCCACCAGTCCTGAAGAGATCAACAACAATAAGGCACGAGAAACAAATCACACATCCCATAATGTCACAGATACGCAGAGTTAATATCCCATAAAATCACAGCTTGACTTGTGTTACATTTCTGGAGATCGCAGGCCTCTTGGCTCCAACCTTGAAGTGTATCATTTTATTTGTGTTGTTACAATAGCTTCTAATATCTCAGTTTAATGTGCAGCCATTCATAGTGTCATTTCCTTGAAAAACACAAATACTGATGGCACATTACGCATGGTTTAGAAGCATAGTCTTCATTCGGACTGAGATTACGAAAGTAAAAGGCTTGTATTTGAATCTGGATGTTTGCTTGAACAGAGGACATTGCAGAACTACTGGTAAATCAAATAACTACCACTCATCACGGGTCAGTTTTGTTTTACCTCTGATTAGTATCAGTACAATGATATGACACAATCAAGTAGAGAATTCTCTTCAAAACGATTCATGCCGTTTGCAGAATGTTAGCATTACTGTGTCATTTTTTAATTATTTCTCTCGCGGAAACTGCTATGCATTCAACAGCTGAACTTTTTTGACAGTGATGGGAAAGTAATGAAGTTGTCAGATCTTTTATATCTCTCTGGCTTTAATTTGTGACACTGATACGACTGTCCTTGGCTCAAAGGCTGTAGGGTTTTATCCTTTAGTTCTTTTAAAGCTGCATTTTTTACACAGTGCACACAGACTTGGATGAAAAGCTGTGAAATACACATCTTGAATGATCAAAATTTGCTTCATTAAACTCTTATTAGCTACAACAGACAGTGTCTTACACGTTAAAATCTATAGACAAATCAGTATGGCATTATTAAAGGTTAATTTATTATAAAAAATTATTAAAACAGTTCACCCAAAAATGAGAATTTGAGATTGAGAATTTGTTGAAAATATACTCATCCCCGGGCCATCCTTAGTTTGATTCTTTATTGAAACAGATTAGGAGAAATTTAGCATTACATCACTTATTCACCAATTATTATCTGCTGTGAATGGGTGCCGTCAGAAAAAAAAATCACAAAAATCTACTAGTAATCCACACCACTCCAGTCCATCGGTTAATGTCTTGTGAAATGAAAGCTGCACGTTTTTAAGAAACAAATCCATCATTGAGACGTTTAAACTTCAAATAATGCGTAATCCATAATAAGGCTTGTTCCAATTAAAAAAGTCTATCCCCTGTTGTTCTCTCACAACAAAATCGAATAACATAATTGTTAAGAACTGTTTTTAACTGTTTTCACTTGTAAACAGTGCTTGATCTGTGTGTATTTCCCTCCAGATTCAGTCAAGACGACTTTTCCACTGGAGGATGGGTTATTATTGACGGAGGACTCATTTGAAGTTGAAAAACATCTTAATGATAGATTTCTTTCTTACAAACATACAGTTTTTGGCTTCATTGGATGTTAACTGATGATATGAAGTGGGGTGGATTACTTGTGGAATATTGTGATGTTTTTATTAGTTGTTTGGACTCTCATTCTGACGGCACCCATTCACTAAAGAGGATCCATTTGTGAGCAAGTAATGTAATGCTACATTTCTCTAAATCTGTTCCAATAAAGAAACAAACTCATCTACATTTTGGATGGCCTGAGGAACTATTCCTTTGATTAAATACAGTGTTCATTTAAGATGTCGGTAACACTTTAGTATAGGGACCAATTCTCACTATTAACTTGCTGCTTATTAGCATGCCTATTATTAACATATTGGCTGTTTATTAGCCACAAGACTGACCAAAGTGAAAACCAAAAATGAGATACAGATAGACATTTTGAACATTCCTAAGAGTAATAAGACAAGACCATAATACAATGTAATGAGAATATTAGTAGGCCAGGTTGAACAAGTGTGTTTTTAAAAGTGATGTGAAAATGTATAGGGAAGGTGCCATCCTAATTTCAGTCGACAGATTGTTCCACAACCGAGGCCCAACCACACTGAAATACCACAATATACAGTATAAGAGTTGCAGTAATCTAATCGTCAAGTAATAAGGACATGAGGACAAAAAGGTGGTTTAATATTAGCAATGATGTCTTTGAGTGATTGTAAGGAAATAGGTTCAAAAACAACCCAACAGGATGCCGAGAAAAAAAGAGGGAGTTTAGTGTGGAGAGAACAGACTTTGGGTCTCAAATTAAAGTCAATGTCAAGTCAATGAAGTGTCTCAAGAAGATTTTGCAGAGCATCGGAGGCAACAGGCACTATAGGATTAATAAAATAATTAATAATTGTGTTTTTTTCTTTCTTTAAACAACTGAAATGAAATATGTAACAGATCCTTTTTCCATTTGCGTTTGGCCTTTCTACTAGCTTGTCATTGGAGTCTAGTATCAGAATTTGTGCATATAAGGCTTGAACGGAGCAGTGACATCTAAAACATCGAGCCACTTAGATGTTGGTCAGTATCCAGGTCAGGTAACGGTAGATCCAGAGAGATGAAAACAAGACTCCATAAAACACTGATTCAAATTTGATCCAAACTTAGAAGAATAGTCCTTAGACAGCATTACAGCTTTCTCGGTAAAATTATATGACAGAGAAAATAAAATCTGCTTATGGTCAGAGAGCAGGAAATCAGATATCTCAATATCAGAAACAGCAAACCCATGAGAGAGTACAAGATCCAAAATATGGCCCTGAACATGAGCAGAGTCCTTTATCCATTGAACCACAATTAAAGAGTCAAAAAGATTGGGAAACTCCTTCGATAATGGATTTGACTGACAGCAAACATGGATATTAAAATCGCCCACTAATAATGGTCATACTTTGTGGCAACATTGCAGACAAATTTTGTAAATCATGGTATGAGGTCCTTTGCTGAGTGAGGAGGACAGTAAATCACCCCAATAAAACAGGACCATTCCAGTCGAGATGGAGAAGTTGACCTTCAAAACTGGCAAACACTTCCACTGAAACAAACCGACAGCGCTCAAGAAAAGAGTCTTTTAAGATAGTTACTAGTCCACCTCCTTTTCTGGTCGGGTGGGCAGAATTAAAAAAGGTGCAGTCAGCCAGAACCAATTTGGAATAAGTAGTTAAATCACCAACCTTGGTCCAGGATTCAGTCATGAACATAAAATCCAGACTATGAGTAGTGAAGAAATCATTTTATCAGAAAGGTCTTATTCACCATAGATCAAGCGTTGATGAGAGAGCCATTTTTGGCGGGGGAATCATATCAGGAGAAAGCAATGCTCTGCTCAGAGATCACATGTATGGGAGTCACCCCATTGCACCAGCGACCAAGGAACTCCATCCAAGGGGACAGGGGACAGAGATGGGGAGAACAGGTTGAAGCCACCTACGGCCACCAGGCAACAGGACCACAGCAGAATGCTTCACAGAAAAGAAGCCAGCCTGAAGGAGTGTCCTTAGTTTGATGGTAAATCCTCTCCAACACTCACATTTTCTCCTACTCTTTCTCCTTGAAGTGCTGAGAGGCCACCGGCGGATACACACTGGAATATCCATTAAAATTTTTCTGTGTTTGTTTAAAAATGTGCTCCACTTCCTGCTTATAACCGTCCATAAATGAGGCAAGAATTGTCATTAGTGACTGTCGGTCATAAAACAATAGTGTGCCAAATAAAATTTCAAAAAACCAAACATCCATCAAATAAAAAAAGAGCAGCAGACGGCATGCCGAAGACACAGGCACCATCTTCAATCTTAGATTCAAGCAATACCTAAACTAAGGCTTAGATTCTACCCAATACTTAAACTAAACAACTACCTTACTAACTATTAATAAGCAGCAAATTATAAGCTTGAGGCAAAAGTCATCGTTAATGGTTGGTTAATAGCGAGAAATGGGCATTAAAATAAAGTTCAACCAAGATTTCATTAACAACTGACTATATTTCAGGTTCATACAGCACACACCACATAACATTATCCTGCTATGTGTTTTGCTATGTATCTATTAATATTGTCCTGCTCATCACAGGGTTTTTCCAAACAACTCATTCATACATCTACATGTTTATGGTTTTATGTATAACAGCTTTGTGTTGTGATGGAGCTGGTGTTGTGGAGGTCACACTCACAGACAGTGGACCACCGTGCGTCCGTCTCCTCCGTCATACTGCTCCTGCCACTTGGCCAGTCGTCTGACCAGCTGCAGAATGGAGCGCTTGGACAGCGGCGTGTCTCTGTACGCCGGCCAACCAATATATTGGAAATGCTGGACCAGTCGGTAGCCATCTTGAGGCTGGAAGCAAAACAGGAGACGTTTTGAGATCATATTTCCAGGAAACATTTGTCAACTAATGTTTCACAAAGTGAAAGTTTTGAACTACAGTATAAGACTGACACCCCATAGTCAAGAGAATCCACATAAAGACATCTCTTTGAAGTTAAAATTCAACTGAAAAAAATACTTTACTTATTCATATTAATGTTGTTTTAATTATCTCAGTGGTCTCTTAGACAGCCATGAGATTAAATAGGGAGGTTTTTCTTCACCAATATTTTAGTGCACTGGATATGAACTATTTACTGATTTATGTTTCTACTAAATGTTTTCTCAGTTTTTAGGAGAAGCAACAAAATCGATACTTTAATTTAAACGTAACTAAGAACATTGGAACAATAAGCCACTGAAAGCTGGTTTGGAAAATGATTGTATCCATTTTTTTCTGTATATATAACATTCACACTACCTCCGATTCTTGCAGTGACACTGAAAAGCAAGAAATAAAACATCAAAACAGTAGCGAAAGCAAACAGAGATGTCAGCTGGATACTGCAGTCAGACCGGATCAGCTAAATGAGAGTCATATTACACACAATTTGCCATCGATGGAGCTATTTCATGGCAAATTTGTGATGCTGTGGCACTTATTTATTTTGTGCTGCTATGCTACGCTGGCACTGATTAGCTACCGGGTAAACCTCGGCTGTCACCGGTGGTTAAAGAGAATGAGGGGGAAGAAAAGAGAAGGGAAGCAGGAGGAGGCGGGATGAGTCTTCTGAAACGTTTAGACGCTCGAAACACGTCAAGCTTCAGTAATGACTGCTAATGTGCACCAACAGAAAGCTCAAGCTCACTCACATGGAAAAGAAGAAAAACTGCACAAAACCCATCTGTGGCTTATATCAGCTATGGCAGGATGGTGGTCAAATATTTATCAGATTATTGTGCTCTTGCATATGGGTCTGGCAGAACGAATCACGTTCAAAGATGCATGACGTGCTGAGTGTTGAAATCATGTGGATTGAGAAGGACTATATAGACTTTCTGGTTTATAACGTAATTTCTCACATCACTAACTCAGGGTCATAATCTCAGCCGCTGTTGATTTACTGTCGCATTAGGAGCCAAATCAAAGTGAATTTTTATCTTTTCTTGAGCTCTAGGATTTTGGTTTTCAAAAAGCAGTTTTATTTAAGGAACTAATAGTCAGGATGGTTTGTTTAAAGTACATCAGGACTTGGCTTGAGGTACATCAGCAGGAAACCTATCTGAAAACCATTAGTATTTCTTACACTTCAATTTGGTGAAGCTTTTAAGCATCTGTTTAGTAGCAAGTAAAAATGCACAGTAATTTTATATATATATATATATATATATATTGTTACTGAAATGTTGCTTGTACTGTAATTAAATAAAAAAAAATATATATTTTTTGTTGCCTCCATTAACTGGGTTCATATGTATCACAGGTTAAAAAATATTTAGCGAAACAACTGGAACAACATTGCTAATAATAATTGACAAAAAAAAAAAAGTTTCTTGAGCATCAAATCATTATTTCTGAAGGATCACGTCACACTGGAAACTGGAGTAATGATGTTGAAAATTAAGCGTTTTCATTACAGGAATAAATTACATTTTAAAACAGTACAAAAAAAAAAAAACAGTAAATTTAAATTGTAAAAATTGTTTAGAATATTACTGTTCAACTAAATCAAATAAATACAGGCTCTGTGAGTGTAAGAGACTTGCTTTAAAAATAAACGAAAAAAAAAAATACAAATAAAAATACCACTAGTGTATATTTAAAATTTGCACCCTGGTTGGAAAAAGAGCTCTGGCAGACCTAGTTAGAGTCTTCAGATCAACAAAGGACCAAACGATGAAGTGAGAGGCAAATCAATGAACACATTTCTGCTTCAGTCACTCAGCTGAGTCCCAAAGAGCTACTAAACAGCAGTCCCTTCCCTGTCCACTTCCACTTACCCGTGCCATGTTGCAGATCCTAAAAATGCGATTGATAATGTCCTCGTCAATGTCAGCGGAGATGAATTCAACCTGAATGGGGCCGTAGCAGCAGGAGCCTTTCTCTGGCCAGTACTGCATGCAGAGCTGCAGCGAGGGAGAGAATTTACAGCAAATAAGCCCTCAATGTGACTCAATAATATACTTAGAGTTCAAGAAGCTGAAGTCAAAAGAGTGCAAGAGAAACAACTCCATAATTCTGAAGTCCACAGTCTCATCTCAACTCAGATCTCAAATCTGTTCCAATGATCCCTCATTTACCCACTCAAACTTATCACATCGTCATGAATCAAATTTCCCTTTATCTAAAATATACTGTAACTTTCAGAACTTCTCTGAGTAAAAAAAGAACATTAATTGGAACTAAACAAATGAATCATCTCATTTATAACTTTTTTTTACATTCCTGGGTAAATGTGTGTTATATATAAGTACTGTTAAACGATTAATCATGATTAATCACATCTGAAATAAAAGTTTATTTGTATTTTTTTTAATATATGTGTGTGTGCTGTGCATATTTATAATGTATATATAAATACACACACATGCATATTTATATTTAAGATTATTAAAATTATATGTTTACATATTAAATATAATTATATATGACATAATTTATATGAATATAAATATATATACATAAATACATGTACATTCTCAAAATGTACAAAATATATGCTATATGTGTATTTACATAATAAGTATACACATATTTATTTATATATATTTTTTCATATGTCACCCTTAAAAGACTCAGATCACCAAACACATTTTAATATTACACAAAGATAACCAGAGTAAATACAAAATGTAGTTTTTAAATAATTCCTTTCATTTATTAAGCGAAAAATGACTTGCCCCCTCCTGTTAATTCATGAAAGAAATGTGATTAACCACATTATTTATTTTAGTTCAGCTGCTTAATATGTTTGTCCTTTTTTTCCAGAATAATGATCAATGTAATGTGTGCTTTAAAAAAAAAAAAATAAATAAATAAAGCAAATAATAGAAATAATAACCCTATATGTTGAATGGTTAAGTATACTTTAAGTAAAACTAATTTATTATATTAATGTGTGCATAAAGATTTCTGGATTGAGCCTTATCCACAAAAATCAATACAACACTATGAGGATAATGAATCCCATCTTCCAATATCCACTTGTAACAGATCAAAGTACTTCCCATACCTGTGCAGCATCCATTTCATTCAGCATCACAATAGTGGAGCAGTTGTAGTCGAACACTAGCCTCCAGAAGTCGGCCACGGTGTTGGGCAGAGGGTGCTGCGTTACGATGAACGCCGCCGGCTGTTTGTGGCTCTGGGACAATCAATAAGAGAACAAGTTAACTCTTCCTTCCAGCACTGAAGATGTGCCTGAACCCCACATACCCCAACGTGCCTCACATGTGTAATGACCCAAACTAAATGGAGACTTGCAGAGGGACAGGAAAGACACAGAGACTGAGTGATAACCTTGCCAAGGGATTCATTGACATGGACTACCTAGGCTTCGTTTGAGACAAACACACACGCTCTGCTAGCACGCTTAGGCCGTTCATTTCATTTGCTGCTTATCTTCTTTTCATCTTGTTGTCTGAGGTGCGTGTCTCCTGTCTTGATCATCCTTTTTCAATGCTAAATGAAGATTGCTGGTTCATGGTACGAGTGTGCTTATGATCTATGTGTGGAGATTACGGAGATGTGATCTAATCTTGTACTTTGTTAAATTGGCTTGTTTATATGAGACTGCTACTGTGTGATCTCCTGGCCGTCTGCTCCGCTTACCTGGAATTTATCAGTGTGTACTATGCCAAGCTCTGTAATATATAATGCTTGAGTTTTGTCTGTGAAAAAATGTATTTAAACCTCAAAAAAAATTCTTTCTTAGTTCAAATAAACCATTTAATCACACGAGGCTGCAAAAAAACTTATTTTTAAAACATTCATTACCTTTTCAAAAGAGTAGCTTGACATTTGAACTTACTTGAAAATGACAAGAAGCCTGTAGTTTGGATGTAAAAATGAATGAATATCTAAATTCGGCCTAAAATGACTAAATTATGTCTGAGTATTATAAGTGAAAAAATAAAAAATAAAGACCCCTTTAAAGTTCAGTGCAAGATTGACTACAGAATCTATCACTTTAGTTATTGATATTAACATATTGGCTGTGTATTAGCACTATTCTGCATGACCATATTCTACATCTAGGGCTCAGAGGTGACCTCTAACAAAAGCAATCAAACTTACATCCATCAGTGCTGCATTGATGTAATTGCTGGACTCGCCATCAACAGAAATGAGGAAAGGCAGGCAGCGGTCCACCGCGAGGACGTCCATGCTGCGGTTCTTATCGTGGTTACGCGGGAGCAGACCTACGCTGCAGTCCTCCGGACGGACACGCGGTGTCACTATATTCAGAGTCTGAAGAAGAAGACATCAAGGACTGTGACATACACCTTTAAAACATAGAAGAACATTAGGCTGCTCTTGGTCTTAGTTGGGGGAAAAATGGTGCGTTTATAAAACCAATTCCGCTCGCACTGCTGGTCCAACCACAAGCAATGCAAATATTTTAGTAAACCGAAGGTCAGTCATTACTTATGTATAAGACAGACTGAAGAACAGAGACGTTGAGGGAGAGAGCGAGATAGACAGACGGTGAAAAATAGCTTACAAGCGAGAAAGATGCAGCGCTAGATAGAAAACGAAAGATCTGGGAGGAAAGGAAGATAGAAACATATTCATCATATTTTATGAGACACCTCACAGATCTGAAGCCTTGCTTCTCCCACAGACGGCAGCGGCTCGCTCATTTCACAGGGAATACAAAACATGAAGGCACCATGAAAAGAAATCTCTCAGCTCTGGGCTTTATTGGGCTCCAGCAGCTCGTCGATGGCTCATAAAGAAACGCTTTCTCCCTTGACGTTTGAGTCACCGTGTCTTTACTCACCTGCCTCATCTAAATGTGCGCTTTGCCGATTGACTTATTGAAAAGCGCTTCGAATTTAGGAGTAATCATGATGAAATCACACCAGAGAGCTTGATAAAGCTATTAGAAATAGCTGTGAGGCCTTCAGCCATATTGCAGCACTACCAGTCGACAGAAAAAACCTTGGAGGATTCAGTAAATTAGGCCTCCATGTGGGCTGCTCGTGTAGAGCGCTGCAGGAACACGAAGCATGAAGTTTGAAAACAAATTGCATGTTCCTACTGTTTTTAAGACTCAGAGGAAAGATCAATCACAAATGAGAGCTCTTTAGTATCTCATTTGCTCTTCCTAGACTGTAATGAGATTGAACGAACAGCAAATGGAGGATGATGTACTGAGAAATCAGATTTCTACAATGTCACAGATTGTGTTCAAAGTCTGAAATCAAATCACAAACAATTCTCGTCAAGTTCTTGTAAGACTAAAACTTTTGCGTTATAAAATAGTAATTTTCCCTCTGGATATAGTAATTTGCTTCTTGTTTTGTTGTGCAACATGTCAACTGATTTTAGAAGCACTCTTCATATGAACAACAAAAGTATTTTGGTGGAAATGGATCCATTTGCTTAGACAGCTCACCTGAAACTCATCTTTGATCTGGCTGGAGTTGGTCTGAGGGTCCAGCCTGCTGATGTTGTAGTAGATGGCTCTGAATTCACACACTGGGATAGCCGTGTTCCCACACAAACACGCTTCCAGAATGGCATCATGGACAAACACATACTGCTCCTGCAGAAAGAGACAGACATAGATATCAACTTACAGAAAATACTGTGGTACACTCATGCTAATGAGCATACATGAAAGCACCATGTTTAAAATATGTAAAGGCGGGCGTACACGGTGTGAATTCGGATGGTCGGAAGATCGTATGTCCACGCACACGGCACGAGTGAGTTTATCTGAAAATCGTGCGGACGAGATGATATATGACACGATTTTACAACCCGCGAATTCCAGAAGCAATCGCACGAAGTTGATAGACGCGTTCGACTTGAAGAACCGCTGCACGCACAGAAGGTATGACATTAAAGTACCGCGAGAGTGATAAGAGAGCACACATATACAATGCATTCGAACCACTCTCGCGGTGCTTTGATGTCATACAGGTGATCATTCTGTGCAGCGCTGCTTCAAGTCGAACGCGCCTAATATAACTGTTCTCCCTCTCTCAGTTATTTTTCAGCAATAGGAAACCGGGATGTTTGGTCACCCTGTGTGTTCTTGTATATGGTTTATAAATATCTGAAATAGGTATTACAATGTAAACATGGTTTGTGAGGAAATTCCTGTGACCTCGTAAACCAAATGGCTTTAAAAAATACTATACGGTGTTTAATAGAAATTTTAAACATGCATTTTCCGTGATGGATAGAGGTAGTGTATGGGGCTATATGGAATACAGTTACGTCTATGGAGAGTCCCTGTAAACTACATATGCATGTGTGTGTGTGTGTGTGTGTGTGTGTGAGAGAGAGAGAGAGAGAGAGAGAGAGAGAACTAAAAAGGCATTGGAACACGTTGCTAGAAACATCATACAGCGCTCGCTGTTCCTGTCAGACTTCAGCGAGTTTATCCTCCTGGTCAATAGTACACATTCGCCGTGGCGCTGCCGTCTTCGTATTTCTTCTTCTGTGGTTTTCCTAGTTCGTGATTGGTCAACTTCAGATAAATCAACAAATCGGCTCGTTCAACCGCACCAATGTCACGAATTCAAACCGATAGCTCACGAACTTTTTAGACATGTTTAAAAATGATCGGGAGGTCGGGAAGTGCTCGTAAGCCACTCTGCTCGGCTCGTAATTCATCGCAAATGATACGAGCCGTGACCATACGAGCATACGCGATTTCCACACGATTGACAAAAAAATCGCATGCAAACTCGTACGACAGCAATAATCGCACCGTGTATGCCCGCCTTAAATGTATGTATCAAATAAATGCAGCCTTGGTGTGCATAAGACACTTTTTTAAAAACATAAAAAAAATACAAAATTCTGATTGGTAGTCTTTATACTGCACCTTTACATGTGTTTGTGTTCCAAAAAACACACTTTAATTTTATTTACTCAGTTTAATAGTTAAATGTAATGCAATCTCAGATTTACAATTCAACCCTACTGAAGACACTTTTAATTATCTTGCTGAGGGGAAAACTTCCATTCGGCATTTTAGCACAAATTTTTTTTATAATAAAAACTATAATCACAGCTCTAAAATAGTCGATGCTTCATGCAAATGTTAGCATGAGAGCATTGCATGAACGTTGATGCATGAAGCGCAATTTGCCGATGTGAAATGACTCCAGCCTCAGGGATGTTTTACATGGATTACGGCGCTGCAGCTTCTGATGCTGAAATCCTGCAGTGACAGCAACGTCCCCCAAAACCGTTCCAACTGCGGCCTTAAAAATGAGATCAAGGGGGCACTCAAAGCACCGTCCTCATCCTGCAGCTAATATTAAGCTCCTTCTTAAACCCAGGCCCCAAATATGGGCCGGAATTATCCATATTTTAACTCAACAATGCCTCCGGCTTAAAGGTTTGAATGCTAATGTAGGCCTTTGATCCACGCTAAGCTAAAGTCAAGCTGGGTTGACCTCTCGTACCTATTATTACTCCATAACCTGGTGAGCACTTCTGCGGAGGGCTGAGGACAAAAGACTAGGAAAAAGCCTTTTAAAAGATGAATTGCTGTGTGTTGTATCTGTGGAGGATTATCTTTGAATGGAGCTGCAGGCTGACACAAATTGCCTCCCAGAAGCCATTATCACCACCACTGTGTTTAGTGTTAGTCTTTTAAAAGCATGCTGTTTAAAAGCATACATCCAAAAAACATGCAATATTAGAATAAATTGAATAAAACGGCATGCTGACTTTATATAGTGTGTTATTTAGTGAGGAACAAAAACAATAATAATGGTATAATTATAAATTACATACATCATAGTTGTGCTATAAAATAATTATGTTAATAATTCATCAGTTTTTCACGTCAAATGCTTGAATGAATTTCAAGGCTTTAAAGGCTCTTTTTTAATACAAATAACACTAGTTAAATATACTATTAATATTAGTTAATATTTATTAGTTTTACTGTAGTACTCTTGCATTAATAAACAGAACACAATAATAACTCTAATTTTCCTCCACCACTGCATCACTTTGAATTCCAACATCCAGTAAGTCCTGGGTAGGGAATCTGCCTGTCAGAGCCAAGGCAATTTCATGTTCTGGCTGTTTTGATGTTACATTGTGGAGATTAATGTAGGGAAGAGAAAGGTTATATAAGTTTTAAGCTGAAAATAGATGACTTCAATATCATCTTCACAGACTAGATAGCTTAGTAAAAGGCTATGTGAGTGTGAGTGAGGTTCTGAGTGCATGATTGAGAAGTGAAATAGTGAACAGGTAAGTAAGAGAATAATGTGTGAAATAATGAAACTTTTAATAAATGCATGCATGAGTATATAAGCTTGTGGTTTAAGCTTAAATAAGAACTTTTGTGGTTCTGCTCACCTCTGTCTGGACCATGTTGACTCTCTGTGAGCGCAGCTCTCTGATGCAGTTGAAGATGTCCACCACACCTTCACTCTCGGCCATGTCCAACATAATGTCCACTGCAATGAAGCAGCCGGTTCTTCCAGCACCAGCACTGCGGAGATTACAGAAGAACATCAGGATTGTGGCCTCATGATAACCTTCTACCAGCTCCATTTCTGCTGTAAGACTGTAATTAAATTACCGTCACAAAATTATATTTCAGATACTGTTCTTTTAAACTGCCTATTCAAATAAAAATAAAAAAATATTAAGAACCACAACCGTTTTCAACACTGCTAACAATAACTGTTTGTGTGTCAAATCAGCATGTAAGAAAGATTTCTGATGATCATGTGACACTGAAAATATACTGTTATTAAAATTTAAAACAGCTGTTTTGTAATAATTCTGCACACTGTTTTTACTTTATTTTTGATCAAATAAATGTAGCCTTAGTGAGCACTGAAAACTTATTCTATATATTAATTTATCATTACATAGAAAACATTTTTATATAGTTATGCTATAAAATAACCCTAGTGATAAACACGACATACAGAAACTGTTACAGAAACTGTTTTTTTTCCCCTGTATGTTCAAGGCATTATATTTTCCCACACTGTACATGTCATGATTTTGTACTGTACATGTTAAGATTTTACTATATTTCTGGGGACATTTTGTCCTCACAACATGGCCAAAACACATTCATGAGACTGAGATTTCTGCTAAGATCCAAATGTTAGGTGTTACGAAAACAAGGCTCTGGCAGACCAAGATGCTTGTGTGTGTGAGAGAGCATTTGGACAGAAGATGTGCCATCAGTCAGGCTAAAACCACACACACACACAAACTCCACGGTGTCACAGATTGGCCGTCACTCACGGTGATTAATGGTGCGAGTGGTAAACAACTGACAAAAAGAAAGCAAAGGACGGAGAGCGATAGACAGAGAGGATTTCGTTACACCTTACATCCTCTGTCATTTATTCACTATTATCATCATCCCCTAATTGCCAGACGTTTTCATTAGTAAAGCCTGATATCCACATTTCCAATGCATCTACATTCTCAATATGATCAGTTGTTTTTGCAGAAACTGTTCTCAATCTCAAACAGTACACAATCTACTACATGCCTTCTGGTGGACCTTTTAGTAAAAAATGTCAAAATGCCCAGTAGCCAATATTATTCATTAAATTCAAATTCTTCCCTTCCATTACAGATCTCAGATTTCATAAGCATTTTCATGTTCAGTACTGCTCAATATGGTACAATATGGTGCATCAGTTTATGCTGTGACAGGTTTGATGACCAACATTATCGGTATCAAACCGTTCTTGAGCAGCCAGGGCATTCTGCTAAAACTCTTTTTGCGTTTCATGGAAGTAAGAAAGTGTTTGAAAACTACTGCTTGAATACAAATCTTAATCTCTGCACCGGGAGCCCCTGACACTTGGGCTAATCCGCTCTGAAAGTTTCTTTGTCACATCTGCTTCGTCTCTGGGATTGCACGGCCGACTTCAAATTTACACTGCCACTTCACAGTCTCCTGCTGTCACCTTTCATTCTCAAACCTTCTTCCCACACGGCCCCCAATTACTCCCCACAATTGTGAGAGCGAGTCTGTCTATCCGTGCATCCATCTGTGAGCACGTGGGCATGTTGTGGACAGATTCATGGGTGAATGTCTATCCATGTGCCGAAGCGTCCTACGTTAGTGTGAGAATGTGTGAGTGCTCATGGATGTGTGAAAATCGTCTTCTCTTCTATCTCCCTGGGTTCTTTTACTGTTACATGAGAAGTTAGTTACACTGCCAGCAAGCGATCATCTGGACTGTCAAACATTTGAGATAAAATAAATGTTTAAACGAAATAAACGCTTTCACCTAATTTCACATTAAAATTGTTTCAATTTAAATTATTATTATTAATAATAATAATAATTAATAATAATAATAATAATATTATAAAGATGCATGTCGTTTATAAGTAAATAATGAAGCAAGACCTTCTGAAGGGCAATGTTTGTATGGCAGAATTCAATATCATGGAAGCTCGACATGTAAAAGTATCATCTACAAGATCACATATAGACTCAAAAATATTCTAAACACCTGGCAGTGTTTTTTTTTAAAGATTTCATTATATAAAATAAATACCATATATTATTATTAATAATATTTTAAGTGAGCTTTTATTTTTATATTTTCAGTTTTAATACTGGGTTTTTGTACTTTTGTTTTGCTTTTGTTTATAATATTTTAAATTAGCTTTTATTTTTACATTTTCAGTTTTCTTTTTAATTTAATTTATTTTTTTGTTTATCTGTGTTATTAGCTTAATTTTTTAGTTTATTTAGTTAATATGAATATTTTAAATTAGATTTTATCTTAATATTTTCCGTTTTCATTTAAGGTTTTTTAATGTAGTTTTCTTTCTTTTTGTACTTTATTTCAACTACCAAATATAATTTGTAATAGTTTTAGTCAATAATATAAAAACAATAATGCATGGGGATCTTTTAACTTTAGCCAGTAAACAACCTCTCAGATATCTTAACCTCTCAGCAACTGCATAACCTTAGCTAGTTTTATTCTTAAAAAAATGTTAGCAAATCAAATGAATTATTATTTTTAATACTAATGTAAATGTTATTATTATTTATTTTATCTAGTGACATCCATATTAACAAATGACACAGAGCAGCCTGAGGACCAGTAACAAACCTACACCAGTATGTCTTATTTAAATAATCAATAGACCTCTCATTGTAGAATCATTATCACACCATCAGTCTAACTTTAAACCAGAACCTTTGACTTACAATACATGTATGTAATGAGAGTGAGAAAGGGACTGTAGGAAGAGATGCTAAGAGGTTTAGATAAGAGCGCACCTGCAGTGTACCACGATGGGTCCTGCGTCTGGAGGATTGAGGAACTTGACCTGGCGGATGAAGCCCAGCAGGCCTGTGGCGTAGCAGGGAACGCCGTGATCGGGCCAGCTGGTGAAATGGAACTGCCGGATTTCCCGAATCTCATGGTGACCCTTCTGCAAACAGGAGCATGTGGTGAGCTTAATATCAGCAGGTGTCACCATCTGAGGGTAACAGGTAGGTGATTACGACAGAAGATGGCTAGGATTAGCAGACCCAATAAAGGCATGTCAATAACAATCAACACCATGTGGTATTTTCTGGCAGTGTATACAGTGTAAATACCATGCAACAATGGGCACAACATTATGGATAACCCGACAAAAGTAAAATGAAAAAAGAAAAGAAAAGAAAAGAAAAGAAAAGAAAAGAAAAGAAAAGAAAAGAAAAGAGGAACTGCTGAACTATTGATCCAGCAGCAGCATCTTTATTGTTGGGGTCTCATATAATTATGTTATCATGGAATATGTCTAGGCATCACTGTACAGTTGAGGTCAAAATTTTACATCCCCCTTTCAGAATCTGCAAAATGTTCATTATTTTACCAAAATAAAAGATATCATACAAAACTACTGCTACTGTTTATTTAGTTCTGACCTGAATGAGATATTTACATATAATCCATGTGAGAAAATAATAGGTGAATTTATAAAAATGACCCCGTTCAAAAGTTTACTTGATTCTTAATACTGTGTTCTCACCTGAATGATCTGTGTTTTTGTTTAGTGATAAGTCCCTTGTTTGTCCTGAACAGTTCGACTGCCTACAGGTCCAACAAATTATTTGGTTTTCCAGCATTTTTGTATATTTGAAATGCTTTCCAACAATGACTGTATAATTTTGAGATCCATCTTTTCGCAACTGAGGGACTCATATGCGACTTTTACAGAAGGTTCAAATGCTCACTGATGTTTCAAAATTTTTGACCTCAACTGTAACTTTCAGAAATGTCTGATTTGCCCTAAAATGAAATGTCAGTCAGGGCCTCATGGTCAGGGTTTGAACCACTTCACAACTGCACACGTGCTTCGATCTGTGTGAGCGCTGAGGCTTTTCACACACCGTGTTGTGTTACAGTAGAAAACATTTTCCCATTACTTCCTTACTAGCACTTAATGCTCTGATACGCTTTTAATTATAATTTGGGATTGAGAGTGGCGTAATCCGTGCCTGGAGGTGCTGATACCACCAAGAGAGAACCCGTGTAGTGTGTGTGTGTGTGTGTGCGTGTGTGTGTGTGTGTAACTGAGCTAAGCTACTAAAGATGTCAAGAGCTAACAAAAGCTGGAAAAAACAAAAACAGAAGACTCTCTGATATCCAGCACTCGGGAATGAAATCCATAACTAGACAGCCATAAGGCCACTAAAATACGGTCTTAAAGAAATGTTTACTAATTCATCTAACACTGAGTATTAATATCACCTTCCATAATTGATCATTTTCTTGAATGACTGTAATTAAACAATTTGAGCATGAAACTCTTGGAATTCAGAATACTATAGTATGTGGAATTTGAGTCATAGATCTCTTTAAGAGGAACAGACAAATAGATTCTTGTCTCTTGACAAGACAAGATTTCGAGGGCCTTTTCTCTGGAGAAAATCGGAGAATCAGAAGAGTTGAGCAAAAGTGCCTGTTTAATATCCATTTGATCTCATTAGATCTCCTCTAGGAGGAACTAGAAAACATCTCTAGTCATTTTCTGCTCCCACTCATTATGAAGCACAACCACGCGCCGAGAGGAGGATGTACCCTAACAACTCTCTTTCAAAGTTGAGGAAGCGTTTGAACGGCAGCAGCCTCGTGAGACAGATGGATTGAGTGATTTAAGAAAGTTGCTGATGACATGCTGTTCCAGACCGCGCTCTCCCCCTCAAAAACGACTCCCAAACACTAATTTCTCCCACTATCAAAGCTTCCCTCCCTACATCTGTTCTGTTTGGATTACAACACTCAACTACAAAACTCTACCCACTCCTAAGAGCTTTCTCTGCGATTCGCTTTCGTTGCAAAATATTGTCTGTTGGCTTATGCTAAGATCTAGTAAAGTTTGTTTGTTAGAACTTTGTGGTAAGGTTTTTTAAATTTCTTTTGTATTTTTATTTTAATATTTTATGCAGATCTGACGACAAGATGTTCCTGTATGATAAGAATAATAAAACTGACTGAGTGAAAGATGCATTATGGGCTTAAACACAAGCTGATGGTTCATATGGTATGGATGAACATGGAACTAGATGAAGAGATGCATGCAGAGAGTGCTGAAAAGTTAATTTTTTAATGTACTTGAGAAACAAAATAGCATTTTTTTATTATTATATTTTTCAGTATACACACATTCTATTTTTCCTTTTCTATAAAGACTAATAACTGTATATTAAATCAATTTTAGAACCATTTGTATGTAAACTGATATGACGAAACCTGAGCAATGAAATATTTGAGTGTAGATGGAGGATGGGTTTTTACCTTCTGAACAGTAAAAGTCCTGATCACATATTCTGCAAGAGGCTCCGTTTCAATCAGCGTCACTTTGATGTCTCCGTACACCTCGGTCTCATCGGGCCAATACCGGACGCATTTCACCTTTATGGACACAGAAATCCACACGCACACATTACTACACAACACCTGCATCTTAATTTTACAGCAAATTGGCATTTGCAGAAACAATATTATTAAACAAGTCCCTGATGACATTTTGAAAACAGAGAGGTGTAATTGGCCACCTGTCAGACAGGATGTTATCTCTGAATGACCGACCCCTGTGGTCCGAGTTCACTGGAGCCAATCACTGAACACCGCTCAATTACACTCAACGTGACATCAAACGGCTCTCGTTAGGGATGTTGTGAAGGACTTGTGCACCTAATTGTGCTCGATTTTAGGATGTCCTCCAAAATGCTTAAAGTTTCCCTTTTTTTATAACCTTTTTCTATTAAGGCCCGTTCACACCAAGCACGATATAAAGCTAACGATAATGATATAGTTCTAAAAATCGTTCTCAATATTAAAGAATAGCAGAGTTCACACCACAACTATAACAATAAAGGCACCGAGAAACGATATCGTTGGAATCACTTTCAGAACGATTTTTTTTCTAATGAACGATAAAAACATTGCCAGCCAATCAGAATCAATCCTGCTGTAATGAGCTCGAGAATTTAAAGCAGCAGACGCGCATCTGCTTAGAATACACAGACAATATCGTTCGCTGGTGTGGACGCTAATATGGTTATCTTTATAGTTATCTTTATAGTTATCGTTCTTGGTGTGAACAGGCCTTTATAAAGAGCCTTTTGTGGAGTGGAAAGGGTCCATGGATCTTAAAGGTTTTTCATGGAAACACTGATACCAATAAAGAAATTTGATGTTGTAAGTGCATCCAAGATGTGTACAGGAATGGAACCCATGACCTTGATGTTGCTTGCTATGCTCTATTCCTTGAGATACAGAATCATACAGAACATTTGCATGTAATTCTTGCTTCCAAAATCATTGCATGAGCACCCACCTCACAGGTTTATATATACACTCCGTTTAACCACGGGACCGTAATTAAATGTGTAGCAATTGGAGGAGCGCTTCGTAAATAACATTCTTAATCCTGTGATATTTATTAAGGAAAGAGATAATTACAAGAACCCTACCCTGCCCACTTCCACCAGGTTGGTTACCATGACGATACTGGCAGAATTCTCTTGCCAAATCATCCTCCAGAAATCCCTGACTGTTTCCTGCATGGGGCCTACAAGAGAGGAGGAGGGACACATTTAGAAGACCATGCAATACTCACAAAACAACTAGAAATGAGAAAAAAGTTTCCTTATTGATTCACAGACAGTCCCTGATGGAGAGAGCATCACAGACCAGCATGACTGTCCACATTAGTATCATAGGTCCATCTTTCTTGTGAAGATGGTTAACCAATGCAGGTTAACTATCTAAAAGAATTATCATTGTCATTTTACAATTTATTTTTAATTAATATTACTAATAATATTATTGCAATATATTTCTTATTTTGTTTAATATTTCTAATAATAAAAAAAAAAAAGACAGGTCATCTAAGATGTAGATTTTGGAGTTTAGGGTTTGTTTCTTCATCGGAACAGATTTGGTTTAAATGTAGCATTACATCACTTGCTCATCAATGGATCCTCTGCAGTGAATGAGTGCCAACGAGAGTCCAAACAGCTGATAAAAACATACAAAACTCCACAAGTAATTGGATATTATACTGTTCTGATGAATAAACAATTTTATTTTTTTATATATATAAATCTTGAATGTCCAATGTGGGAGTACAATTCAGGTAATGTTCTTTTTTTGGGTGAACCAAGCCTTTAAACTGTTCACCTTATGTTGTGAGTTGGTTTTTGTAAAGAGTATATTAAAAACAAACTGAATCATTTCTAGCAGAGCTATGCTGATATTTAGCAATGCTTACTTTGCATAAAAACAAATTGGATATCAATTAGGGTGACATTCAACTTAATTCACAAACCTTTTACACCAAATACAATCAATAAAGCTAAAAACAACAACAACAACAACAACAACCTCATTTATGAATCAGAAGCCCATGAAGTGCTACATGAATTTGCTGCATGCACTGTGACTTGCACAGATGCATGCAGGAAACCAGAAAATCTGTAGATTGTGTTCATGTCAGAAGTCTTGTCTTGGTTTTTTTCCGATGCTGTGTCTTTGTTATGTGTTTGTTAATTACCTTGTGTGGCTATGTAGTGCCTTGGTCTGTGGTAGCCCTGGGAAACAGAATGAAAAAGGAAGATGAAAATTATTCAAATGAAATGATAATTTTTATACCTGCACAAACCACATGCAACAGTGAACTTGCTTAAAGTAAACTTTGCTTGAATCTAATTCAGCACTCAATGAGACATCGTAATTTCACCTTTCTGACGCCTTGGGTTCATTAGCATTTTAATCACCGTGAAACAAATTGGTGACCAATGTAGCCTTGCTCATGTCAGGCTTTAAAGCATCACTGCAGTTTACGACCGGGTCTGTGCTATGACGGAGCTGGTAATTGTTTTATTATCAGGAATGAGATTGGGTAGCCTGATTATAGCTGCCGCAGGGCGAGAAGCCTCGCGCTGAAGCATAGCCGCACATGTTTACTTCCCATTTTGCAATGATCACAATCATATCGACTGTGTCATTATGGTGTTTAGATCAAGTTAGTGGATTTGGAGCAGCCAGGGAAGCACTTTCAATCGAGCTGTCGCTCGCTGTGGACACGGAGCATTTGCTTGAGTAATTTGCAGAAACTCAGAAGAGCGCTTTAAGTGCAGAAATCCCTTGTATCCTTCATTCGTTGTAAGCAAGACTCTCAGGAGCGCAGCATATAAATGTTGCATTAATCTATTAAGCCCTTCTTTAACAGCCAAGAGGGACGTTTTCCTGACATTTTATGGTGGTTACATAATACACAAGACTTTAAAGGTCATAAATGCACAGATCAGTACTTCTTTATCAGTATATGCAAAACTTTTTGTATGTTTAGTTTAGCTAGAAATAAGGAAAATATTGAAATCTGAATATATATGAATATATGCTATAGTTCCAAAGTGTAGGGTTGGTAATATTTTTTATGTTGTGCTCGTTAAGACTACATTTATTTGATAAAAAATGTAATACAAACAGTAAAATTGTGAAATAGTACATTCTTTAATAATAACTGTTTTCCATGAGAATATGTTTTAAACTGTAATTTATTCCTGTGATGCAAATCATTACTCCAGTCTTCAGTGTCACATGTTCCTTCAGAAATCATTCTAATATATTTCTTATTATTATCAATTTTGAAAGTATTTGTTCTCCTTAAGTGTCATTTTTTTGTTATTATTATTATAATATATATATTTTTTGCTGAATTAAAAGTTCATAAGAAATGCATTTATTGGAAGCTGAAGTTTTTGTTACAGTACACATTTATTTACTGTCCCTTGATTAATTTAATGCGTCCTTGTTTTATAAAAGTAATGAATTATCATTTGAATAATACATTTGAATAATAATTTGAAAGAACTGATAAAGAATGATCAACATGAATTAATATATATTATAATAATGAATTAATAAATATCATATTAACATGACATAAATATAAACATACAATGTGAAATATACTCACATCTATGTAGTTGGCGTTTATGTAGTCAGAGTGGGGGTCTCCCTCCAGCAGTTGCAGTCTGACACGAGTGTGATCGTCTGTGGGGTCAAATATTCACAGAAGAGCCGGTCTAAAGTTACACATACACTTTAAAGGGGAGCTACACATGCATGAGCTGTCCAGGAAACACAACTGTACTGTACTGTGCTGTATACACAATGTCAGGAGTTATTTGTGTGTAACAATCACTTTCGGACAGAAAAAAACCCAGGCAAATTCTAAATACACTTCTACTAATTTGTTGATTAAAATGGGTTTTTTATTTATTTTATTTTTTTCACCAGGGTCAAATACTTTAGGAACATTTGAGTAAAAAAATAAATAAAAAACAGCATCTATTGAGTATAAGAACTATGCCAGCAATCTCCTTTAATAAAAGACAACACATTTAGTGTGATTTACCAATGGTGCTGATGAATTATGTGCTTTTTGAAAGATCTGCAATCTCAGCGTAACTTCCTGCATAAGGAATCTTTTTTTTTTATATATATATATATATATCTATAGTGACGGGGAACCATTTTCAAAAAATGTTCCTGTTTCTAAGCAACTCAGGTCTGGGTGCCCCAAGTTCAGCATTGCACTTTGGGGAATTGACAATAAGAATCAGACCATTTTCCCATCCACCGAAGTGGATGTACAGTTGACCAGTGATGCAATAGATGCAATTACTCCAGCACCGCCAATCTTCATCTTGCCTTTGCTATAAACACTTGACCTGCTCATGTTTAGCTCAGGCACTTCGTCTTTCCTCCCTTGAAAGGTGAAGCTGCACGTCTTAGCAATTACGACGACACTTCTGGAAAAGGGGAAGAGGGTGGAAATGGAAAGAGAGGAGGGGTAAAGGAAAGGTCTGACACTAGCTCCGCAAACTCGTGTGGCGTTCTGCTTTGATCACATGGAGAATGCAAATGCGCTGTTGAGGCATGTCGACTCCAAGCCAGCGGATGTTCTCTGATGGCAGGCAGCTCCGCAGAATCCCTCCTGATTTCTCTCAGTCTTTCTGTTTTTTTGTTTCTGAGGAGAAGCAGGTCTGTGTCTGGAGCTGCAAGCGGGTCGTGAAGGTTGTTTACTCTCAGACAGCCCCTCCTTCCTGTCCAAACTTGCTGCATTTCTTATTCTGTCAGCTCAAAATTCGCCAACTTATATTTTTTTTAACTTCAGACTTTTTATTTGCTCCTTCTCTCTCGCTCGCCTCACAAACATCTTTGCACCGGTGGTTTGGTCTGTCTGCTGACCTCTCTGCTCCCCGAAAGGGAATGTGCATGAGGGAAGCAGAAGAGAGGTAAATGGAGGGATGTGGAAAGAGAGAGAGAGAGAGAGAGAGACGGGGCTAATTAGACGCCACTGAGTCAGTTGTCATAACAGCAAGCGCTCGGCAGGGTTTTTCTCCGCAGTGAGGGGCCAGACACAAAGCTCTAATTGGGAGAGAATGACCGGACTGCAGACGAGCGCCGTGATGCATGGGTACAGTAGTTCTGAGTCAGCCTGCAAAACTATCTCTGGATGATCACCTGTTTAGACGTGTATGAGAGGCGTTACAGTGACATGATGATGAGTAGGGATCTTAATTCTGCACCATTTGCACCACAGACATGACTCATGCAATCCTGCAGGTAAATGAGAATAGGAGTGCTATTACTTGTCTAAATATTGAGAGTTACTGTTTGAAAAAAAAAAAAAACTAGGGTCATGAGCCATATTTAACTGCTCTTTTGACTTAAGCCAATAAGCAATGACCCAGAACAGTCTAGCAAAATATAGCACTATTCATGAAAAAGCTTTTTAACAAAAAGATTTTGTACGTACACAGCAGCTTCAATATATTTTACATTATTCAAATGTAAATCTGGCAGTGAAACATTTTAATCCACAGCAACCTAGATAGCAATAACAGAATATACTGTTTGAATTAGAAAATTAGATTTGGATTGCTTCCATTGTCCTCATTTGTAAGTCGCTTTGGAAAAAAGCATCTGCTGAATGAATAAATGTATATGTAAATGTAATTGTAAAAAATAAGTTATAAAATTACAGTGTCAACTTTAATTATATAGAAGAAGCATCTGCAAACAAATTCTGCATTGAGCCATTTTTGCAATGACTTTCAAGGTCACTAAGATACTTTAGTGCCATGACATTTATTCATTTTTAAAGTTCATTATAGTTTCCAAATACTTTCTAAGGTCATTGCATCTGTTATTGGCCTAATCATGCTGATGCAATCATTGAACAACAACAACAACAAAGCACAACAAGCAATGTTAGGCTAAAAACTCCATGGATTTCAGGTGCAGTGGTAACATTAAACATTTCTTATTTTGCACCTCATCCTAAAGTAAATGAATCACAAAGAGAACAACTTGATTCTTTTGTGTGTTTAAAAGTACAGCCCCCTAAAAATGTCAGCAGTCTGTTAATCAGTGTTCTCAAGCCTGTGTCCTCATCGCTGCTCTTCTATATAACCTGAGTGTGTTGTCAGCTGGCCCCAGTGCATTATACACCTAAACAGCCTATTAAATCCCTGCTCGGCAGAAAAGAGGTTCCCGTGTCAAATGGGCCGAGTGCTGTCGCACACACCTCATGGCGTGAGAGCGAAACACTCTAATCCAGTTTAATCCATTTCCATCCGCTCGAGGATAAGACGCTTTGCTCATGAAGTCTACCTGAGAGGGTTTTAGAAAGCAGCAGAAGTGTTTATGCGAACGCTTGAGAGCTTGGTGTTAGGACAAGTGTCATCCTAATCTGAAAGGGATTCATTTCGGAAGGTTCATTTGCACCAATGGCAATAAAAAGGATATTTTTTGCCACATAAGCAAGGATTCATATTAAAGAAATTAATTTATATCTGTTATCCACGCCATTTTGTAAGGAAGTGATCCTATTAGTTTATATGATATAGCTAAAGGATAGGAACATCACTCTTTAGTATCTTAATTTTGTTTCTCACAGACAGTAATGATATTAAATGGAGACTTCTGCAGGTCTTTTCTACTTCTTGAATGTTTACTTCCTTATAAATCTCTCATAAGCTGTTCTTCAGGACTCAAAAGTGGAATTTCGATATCAAATCAAACATTTCTCATCAAAATTAAAAAAGTTGATGCTAGAATAAAGCATAACAGAGTTCTCTGAGCAATCTCTAAATATTGATGATGTCTAAATCCACTAATGATTGTAATGTAAATGAAGTTTGAATCTGACTAGGTGTCCATTCCCAGTTAAGAGCATTAATCGATGACGGTAAACAAACAAAACAGAAGCGAGAGTGTAATACACTACACAGCTCATGTAAATGCTAATACTCAAGCTTTGGTCAATACATCAGAGGAGGTTTTTTCATCCCCGCAAGACTTCAAGGGAACCTGACGATTCTGGCAGTGCTACGTGAAGGGAATAAATGTCAGAATTTGAGGAGCTCAGAGAGAAGAAATGAGAAGGTGTCTTCATCCAGACACACGGATCCACGCATGCCGAGCACTTAAAAGAGCAAGACACGCTCTCCTGTGTTTGGACTAATTAAGATGAACAACCTGGACATTTATTATTCAGCAGGTGCCTTACCTTGCATATTTTAACCTCAGATCCACAAAGGCATCGATGCTAACTGGTTAAAATGAGTGACGGTTTGGATAATGAGCCGATGTGTGCTGGTTATCCTTTGGGGTTTCATCCCTCTTCACGGGATGGTTGCGTGAAGTTGGGGTTCGCTTCATGAATTGCATCATGTGAGAGCTTTACTCAGTGACACAATCCAATTCAGTTCATACAAGATAGATTAAATTTCCTCTGCACTACAAGTAGAGTTAATAAACCAAGCGATAACAAAAAAGAACACAAAATCCGAACATTCACACATTTTTTATATCTTTTTTGACAGTCACACAGGGTTAGAATGATATGAAAGTTAGTAAATGATGAACTATGCCTTTAACTATCCCACCTCATATAGCTTTGTGGATTAGGCAATCCCAGAATGCACCGTGACAAACTTTTGTGGAGAATTTCTTTAAGGAATAATAAGAAAAGAACACTTTATTTATTTATTTATTTATTTTTTGCTTATGAGAATAATGAAGATATTTACAAATGAAATATTCATATATAAAAATTAAAAAAAATTAAAAAAAGCTAATAAAAAAATTATTAGTACCAATAATATTAAATAATAATGATGATGGTAGTTAGAACAGAATTGTGATGGCAGTGATGCTGGCATCTGATGTATTAACTAAGTTTTTTTTTAATGTTCATGACTTTTATAAATTCATCAAATGCCTGTAAAAATACTTTGATTACAGGCGAGTACAGAGCTGCAAGTCCTCTTTCAACACTCCATTACCGACCTTCCCCTGTTTCTCTTTCTGTTGTGTTCTCTGTGATGTCATTGCCCTCTGTTTTAGGATCAGACCTGGCCTTAGGTATGCTGTGACTCATCCGTTCCTATTCAAACCTGCTGCCAAAGCATTTCTTGCAATCTCAGTCCAAACAGACTAAGCAAAGGGGCTCAACAGCACACATTCACCAAATCATAGTAGGCTCACTGTCTGCACATATCTCCCTCTCGACCATTATTGACGAAATATACTAATGAGGAATCATTTGGAGAAGATACAAAAATCTCAGCGTACACAGAAAAGCAGAAATTGCTTTTGAAGGCGAGCAGGAGTAAATACAGCCATCTTCCCAATCACCCCCACCCTTCTCGTTCTCTGATATGTAAATGTTTGCCAATAACAGTTTATTTTGGGTGTAGAGTCTCGTGAATTATAGATGACCATATGGGCTTGAATGTCTGACACTGCCTGCTGAAACACTGAAGGGATGAGCGAAACCGGACAGATGTCTCTAATTGAAACGGCTTTCCTCATCTCCCATAAATTGTCAAAGTTAATCAAGGGATGCACGGCCAATTTTGTTTGTGGGTTAATTTTTTTCTTGGCTCAGTTTGTAAGACATTGCTCCAATTTGGGGTGGTTAAACATGCATTCACATAATGAAATGCTTCACAAAACAACGTCCTCCTTGGGCTGGTAGACTTGAGACTTTTCAGTTACTTAAAAACCCATTATCCAAGTCCAAATGCAATGGATTTGGTTATATTAAATGTAGCCACATGTTAAAGCCATAAAGCTATCCCCAAATACAGGGACCGATCTGCTTCATAATATATGTATTCTAATTACTATCGTTTTCATGTTTTTTTGACAGTTTTACTTAAGATAAGATTTAAGTTTAGGTGTCTTTAAGCAGTCATTTAACTATTACAAGAATGTTGTTCTAAATGTAAAAAAATAGTCTAAAGTCTAAAGTCACAATTACAAGCAAAGCAACACCCTTTGCACCTGGTGTTAAATAAATCCATCTCCCTTATCTCTATTTTTCACTGTTCTTTCCACAAAAAAAAAAAAAAATCCTTTGTACTGATTAACAGCCTGATGGACAGTTTTCATTAGCAACTTGTATAATTAAATGGGTTTAACTAATAGCAAATTCATCATAATACCCGCTGGCCATCAGTGACTGACAGGCTATTTCATTTGGCCCAATGTTTCGTCTCATTTTAAGATCACCGTGACAGTGACAACTAAATGTTGTAGAAGAAATAATGAAAACAACCAGATATCATTTAATGGTGCTATATTAGCAAAATATTTACCAAAGTCTATCATGGAACTACTGTAACAATAGCCTACCATTATACCATAATACCATGATTTGACATTTTCAAAAGTATTCTTGGTGAAATAGGTTGGTGTACCATGTTCATATTGTATTTCCGTGGCACTTTAAAATATACTGGAATTCAAGTTCTATGGTACTATTAGTACCATGGTGGATTTTAGTACTTTTTTGAATGAAGTGGTTCAGTATCGTGCAATACTGTGGATTTTCAACGTGATCTTATTTAGAAACTTGCAAACCATTCAGGAATATCAGGGATCCAAACTAACTATTATTACTAGGAGTATGTAGCCCCTGAATGAAATTATTTTGGAGCACAAGCAGAAAGTTTAGGGGCACACCATAAATCAGTCTGCAATGCAATCATTCACATATTTTCCCCGTTTTAACTGTATTACTGACATATGCTTTGATAATAAACAGACTTAACTCATAGAAATTACAATGTGCACATATTCTTTTAATTTTAGAAGGATATAAAACAATATATATGGTATGATAAAAGTACTATTTTTTGCATTAAGTGCAGTTACTTATAATACTACATGTTCATTGCTTGTTTATTTCATGTTAATACACATTTGACAGTAAAGCACTAAGATTGATTTGGGAAACTTACAATTTTTACTTAATTACCACAGTAACATGCAATATATATATATATATATATATATATATATATATATATATATATATATATATATATATATATATATATATATATATATATATATAACTGATCAACTCCTGATTAAGTCGCATATTGAAGAAAAGTTTGTTTTTCAAAGCACTGTGATTTTTCTTACTTCGTACACAGAAAAGAGCAAAACTCTCTCAAATCTCTTGATGATTCATTCAGCGCTGGATATCGCAGCGCTGTGCAGTAACAGTGCTGCAAAATCAACTTTGGTTCCCGAGTAAAGCTGTTCTGAGCTCAGACAAGTTTGTTTGCATCACTGTCCAGGTTGATAAATGGTCCATGCTGTGCACCTCAAACAAGGTTTACCGTAGCATAGTCATTTTTCAGCATCAAGAAAAATACATAGCCATTGTTGCGTTTGAGTAGTTAGGTGCAGTTTTCAATTTGAAAGAAACCCAAATGTTGATTTAAAAAACACTATTTAGGATCCTTGTTGTTTCAGTACTCACAAGCGATGATGTTGCCGTAGCGATTCTTGTTGCGGTTTTCATCCTTCTTGGCAGTTTCCCATGGTGCTGTTTGTCCCTCAGCCAGACCCTGGAATCAAATCAAGAATATTTTTTAACATGTTCATCCATTACAGAGATTGCTTTCACACATATAGATACACATAAACCTAGGCCTATACATATATTTTTTGATAGCTAAAAGACATACAAGTTAAACATTTCACACTTTGAGATGCTTTTCTGAAATAGGTGTCTGTTTTCCCTTGAAATCACTGAAAGACTCTTGTGTTTGGAAGAATCTGGTAATTGTAGACTCATCCTTTAGCCTTCGGGCAAAGACAAGACTCTGAAATGTCAGACAGGAGCGCTGAATGGTGGCCACTTAAAGCCGTAGAGCAATCTTCATCCTGTCCAGCACACACAAGACAAGCCATTTACGGTGATAGATCTAGAGAAACAACGGTGTTCTGCCAAGTGTCTGCATTAAAGAAAGACTTCATGGACAAAGTGATTCAAAACAAGCACATTTTAAAGATGAAAAAGAGGGGCGATGGTGCAATTTAGTGAAGGTCTACCTTTAAAAGACGTCTCTGTAAAAGAAGAGCAACAGAGAATCGACTGAGAGATAAAAGTTGATTCACAGACCACATGATGTGTCTTTTCTTCATTAAACATTTTTCTCACTCTAAAATTTGGGGGGCAAGTTTCATACAGTAACTTCGGCACTTGTAAAGATATTGCACATTGTTAAGATAAAGTGACCTCTAATAATAATAAGTGCAACTGAATCATGTCAGTTCAAAAAATGATTAAAAGTTCAGTGTTTGCTAAAGGTGCAATAGGTGTTTTTTTTTTAATACTGGTTGAAAGTCTCTTCACATCCCCATAGCAATCATTAAGTTATGTGGTTTAAATGTATTTTTATGTATTTTTATATTCTGTGGATGGCATAGGACCAAATGTACATCCAATCAAAATGCTCGATCTACCTGCCTGTCAACATATGTATCTGCATACCTCTGTGCACCGTTTGCGCAGACAGAATACGTCATTAGAGCATTCACGCACGCTGTGCAGACAGAGCTAAAATGGCAGATATATCAACAACCCGGTCTTCCTTCTTGATATTGTGGTACTTTTAAAGTTTTCTTGCTGGTTAATGACACATGATATAGCCCAGCAATTCCCAATTCCAGTGCTCGCAAACATATTTTACATGTCATGCTCAGTTAACACACTCGATTCAGACGACCAACTTGTTAGATGTGAGATACATGAATGAACTGTGCTCTGATCGATATGATCCCTACAAGGTTTTCATTGCTCTCTACTCCCTGAGCAGGGGTTTGGAACATGGACTGGAATTGGGAACCGCTATTGTAGTAAGGTTGTCTATGGTATTCTGGTCTGTGAGCATAAATGCGTTCAGGGGGCGTGATCGCAGGGAGGGTGGGGCGTTCGCTTTCAGTGCTATCAGGCTAATGTGCATTTCCTATTGCACCTTTAAGTTCTCATATGGTTCTCAGGTAGAAACTTTTCTTAAATCTGATGCAATAGACCTGAATTTCATGTTACATGTTAGAATTTACTAGAAGGTTTTCACAGTGCATACTTGTTATTACTGACATGACCAGTTTATATAATTAAGGTTTAACAAAAAGCAAATCGATCATAATACCTGCTGGCTATCAGCGAATGACAGACTACTTCTTCATTCATCTTCTTTCAACAATCACAACTATATATTTTAGGAAAATATAATGTCATAACTAGATATTACATAATGAATTATATCTATTGCATGAATTGAATTCTATCCATCCACCCATCCAGTATTGCTTTTTGATACCTCTATTGATGTAGCAGCATTGATCAATGTACCAAATGAATGGATGGATAGAAAATAATAATAAAAAGGTAAAAAGTAAATAAATAAATATATAACCAACCAACCAAACCAATAATAAATAAATAAATAAATAAATATATATATATATATATATATATATATATATATATATATATATATATATATATATATATATATATATATATATATATATATATATATATATATAATTTTATTGAAACAAAAAAATGTGTTCCATCATCAAGTTTTTAACTGGTTGGGTGAGCATCAGTCAGCATCAGATAGGGTCATATATGTACAAGAAATGTTTTTTCTCTCCCAAGGCTGTTCAGTGGATCCCATCTGGAACTAGTGAAGCACAGAAGCCTGAACATACAGACCGTATCATCTCTGCTGTACTGTTCCTTCACGTGCATTAAACGTGATCTGGCACCTGTGAAAATCGAAACCTCACAAAGCCTCATTTTTATTGAATTGCTCTTTCATGTGTGAATTAAACCTGATCTGGCAACCCTTCCAATAAATCAGTCACATTCATTCATGCACAGGGATGCTGGGATCTGGCAACTCTGCCCATGTTCTCATTATTATCACGGTGCAGGCAGGGTAACTGAGTCAGTTATAGCCAAACTCTCTGTCTGCCTGACAGAATGTGATGCTAAAACTGTTTGAGGGTTTCTTAATGATACATTTTGAGACATCCGGAGAGAATCACTACACAAAAAGCCTTAAACTTCTGTCTTCTGGCAGTGAGCTAAACTTGTTCTTCATTTGTTCTGTACCGGATTCCTCATCCACCCTCCAAAAATGTCCTCAGTGGAGCCTCTCTCGTCTTCTGATCTTCTGTTTTTATACTATTAATACTTCAGAGAAGTGATGAGAAGACAGTGAAGAATAAAACGAGGCGTGTGTGTGGACACAAAGACAACAGAGACGCTGTCAGACCTCTTCCTACCTCACACTAACAAACAATTCATAATCCTCTTCACCAGCTACATTTCTTTCTCACTTTGTTATCTAATGCAATGACATTCACACACTGAGGGTTTATGTAAGTGTCCAAATACTTTATGGGGCCACTATAACCTTCTCCATATTTATACGTACCATTAACTTCTCGTTGTTTCTCATCTCTGTAACGTGAGCACAGATGTAGGATCACACATCTGGCAGGCTGAGATTAATGATGCGATTGTGCTGACATACACACACAGGTGGCCATCATCTGCTTTTACCAACATGATCAGATCTGCATCACTCACTCCCTGTCCATCACATCTCATCCATCTCCATTCCTTCTGGCTACTCTATTCGTTTGTTCTAATTACGTCTCATGTAATATCAGAGGTGCAAGATACAATAATGCCCCCCAAAATTAATATTATCAAGTGAGAAATATGACAGTGTTTATAATTAAGTATTCACATTTATTTGACTTTATTTTAATAATCATATTTTCAAGTCATTTTTAACATTGCTTACCAGCATTAATCTATGAATTGTGAAAATAAATTAAACATTGTGTAAACATGCTTACATACAAGATTTAAACAAAATATGGGGAAGTCATGACCTACTGGTTAGAGAGTTTCACTCCTAACCCTAAGGTTGTGGGTTTGAGTCTCAGGCTGGCAATACCACGACATGTGTTCCCGGGGAATCGAACCCCCAACATTACGCTTGATAGCACAATGCTCTACCAATTCAGCTACAGGAACACCATTAATTAGTATTACTGACAAATATGCATCAAATTAAGTTTACAGCCGCTTTTGTAAATATTTGTAACTTTTTAAATATTTTTTAAATTACAAATATTTAATTTAATACTTTAATTTAATGAGAATAACTTAAAATTATTAAATTAAATTAAAATATAAAATTAAATCAGTCAGATTTTATACTGATAAACAAGGCCAGATCTGAATCATTTTATGACATATATCTTCACGTGAATGTATTTTAATTTATTAGCTAATTTGCTTGATACTCTACTTGAAAGAGTTAAAAACTGAAAAAGTCCAATTATTGGGCACTAGTAACATTAAAATCTAATTTGCAGTAAAAACCACCTCCAAACTCACAGTAAAACATGCATTATGGGAAACGCAGTATTTGCCCCTAATGTGCTCTCGCTCATATGAGCCAGTCACAAGCCAGTAAGCAAACACTCCATTCGACTCAATGTAAATGTATTGAGTTTCTCCTCCTTCACCGCATATAAGGAAAAATGACTTATTTTCGGCACCAAGGATAGAGATGGGCTGATGCAAAAAGCTGCCAACTTCATTTGCAGGCAAACCTGTGAGGCAAATCAGGTTAGAAGAGAGAGGCGATAACAAAAAGGCGTTATAAAAATGTCTGCCTTGATGAATGACCCTTTAAACATGGAGCCACAGGCTCTGGTGCTATCAGACTGCCTATGCCAGGAATGAGCTGCCAGCCATGCATCGATCTCATGTTTACCTCAACACTTCAGATGGCTTAGGGCAGCCTATACAGCTGAGCATTCCACTGCTGAAATTAAGCTAGGCCTAGCCTAACTCTTCAAGAGATGCTGTTAAGAGAGTAAGAGAGGAGGTTAAGACAGACCTGTATCATCTAGATCTCCTTCAGGCTTGGTGCGGAGCTGCTTTATCCTATTTATCATTCACAATAGTAATTCTGAACACATAAATTGGACAAAATAGACACTATAGAACATGCACATCAATTTGTTATTTTGTCGTCTCTGAATAGTAAATTAGAAGTATGACAGACATAACTATGAGTCATTCTTTATAAATGAGAGTCTCGTCTTTAAAAGTGCAATCTTTGCCCTTTTAAATAAGCCTTCAATCCAGGTGATTGAAAATTTGGAAGCAAAGAGCATCCTTCCTCTCTAATTCACTGATGTCTCTTTTTGCCAGAGCCATTCATCAAGGCCCTGTCTGAATACACAATAATGTGCCAGATATGATTCATACTTGTACTCAAGCAAAGTTCTCTGCTGAATGTTTACACAATACTCTCCTTCGGTAGCTTACTGAAGAGTATTCCAACATCAGTGAGAAAAGAGCTGTTCTGAATAACTGATTGCAGACCAGATTCCATATTAGAATTCTGAATAAGACGTTTACAAGCCAAACTATTCAGAACATACCATCACTGCTTAGCCATCACAAATAATCTTGAAGTATAATCATGCTACTACATGCAAACTACATCTCTCATCTTGGGGTGGGATCAAGAGTATTTTAAATATTTATTTACAGACCCTAACCCTAACCCTAACCCTTATTTACCAAAAATGCTAAATTGGCTTAATATTTTACTCACCCTCAAAACTTTTTGGTCTGTTGGTCATACAAAAAGGCACCAATGATGAGTTGAAGTTGAAGCAGATAGAAAGCAGTTTGAAATCGAAGTAATATTTCATAATTTTTCATTACTCTTTTTGCTGCGTATTTGATCAAATAAATGCAGCCTTGGTGAGAATTAGAAGCTTCATTTAAAAACATTAAAAAGTCAGAATTATTCCAAACTCTATTTTAGCTCAATATCTACTTTTAGGGTACTTTTAAGGTTTTTTTCTTCCCAGTTAAAAGTTCCAGTCCACATTTGTTTTGATTGCAAGGACAAGTGCAGCCAGCTCGTTCTTAAAAACAAAATTCAAACTTGTGTTGCACAGAAGAAAGAAAGGGTTTGGAACGATATAAGGGTGAGTAAATGATGACAGAATTGTCATTTTTGGAGGGTGAACGATCCATTTAATGAAAACGAATCACAAAGTGAAGCTGGAACTCATACAAGGCAGCTACTTCAAAGCCACAATTTGTAGGAAATACGTTTAGAGGAAAAATAAACGACCTTATCATATCTCTCTTTTGTTGGCAGCATCTTTCCTCTAGCGCTATTCAAACAAAATAACAGAGCCACGACAATGCCAGTGTGGGATTTCTCAATCATAAAACACTTTACCCTACTACAACATCTGTACCTTAAAAACAGAGAACAATAAGAGGCATGCACAATAAACATGTCTTTATGTTCAGATGACAAGGAGACAATCTAACGGATACAATTTCTATGTTGCTGACCTTCGTGAACAACCAAAAAGGAGATCTTTATTCGTATTATTAAAACGAGCAGACTGTGTGTGGGGACGGCAGTGATAAGTGCCCGAGGTTAGCATGTTTTTTTTTTTTTAAATCTAGAATAAGACATGCTATTGACACAAAGGTCTTTGCATATTCTAACTAATAAAGGCTTAGCTAATTGGTTTTATTGTCACGGAGGAATTGACCCCATCTGTGAGCAGATTTTTCAAGTAGTGCATCATATCTCACGACTTTTTCTGAACAAAATGCTAGCATGTTATCGAGATGCACAGACCTGCTTCTTTTAGTAAGCACAGACGCACTTTAATTAGTTATTCAAATGTGTTTAAGAAACGAAATGATGTGAAGAAAGACAGGAAACTAGAAAAAAAATGTCATTATTGAACGATAAAAAAAAGAGATGGACATTTTAATAACCCCCTCAATAAAACAATATTAAGATTCATTTCACATCATTTTTGGGCTTTTGGGAAAAAAAAACAAATTTCATAGCTGCGCGACTGTTGTAATTACTGCAGAAAGGCTTTAGACAAATTAAGTTCACTACAAAGTAAGCAAATTATATTGAGAACTACAGAAGAGAGGGAACTTTCAGCAAAGTACAGTAAAGACAGCTTCATTTATTGAATGCAGCAAACAAATCAGCATTAATATTATTTTATCTACTCTCTTTAAGGTCAAGTAATTTTTATGTAAAGCACTTTGAATTACCATTGTGTATGAAATGTGCTTATATAAATAAACTTGCATGCCATACTGAAAGTTTCACTCTTATTGATGTCAGTCACTCAAGCTCAAGACTTCTTACCTCGTACTCCTCTTTAAAGCCGTAACCCTGCCCACACTTCATCTGAGTGATGTGCTGGAGCAAGTCTGCCACTCTGATGGCTGGTTGGAACTGGCCGGCCTGGTAGGACATCTCCACCGACTCACAGCCTCCATATGGGTACGTCTGGATGGTCATCGAGGGCTGGGACATCTCACTGTGGCTGCCATCTGGAACAATTCACAATCCTTGTGTAACCATCACGATGTCCAATTGCCAGCTGGAAGGCTGCTGCTTTCACACCAAACAAGGCAAGCAAGGCAGAAAACTCTGGGTTGCACTTTCCTAAATTTATGGAATAAAAGTAATGGACTCTTACAGTCCGGGTCATTTTAGGAAAAAATGTGTTCTGTAGCGTATATATTCCACTGAGCAGAATGTTTAATTTACAGTTTACCCAGAAAAGGCATAATTAATTTCTACAACTGTTGGATTCACAATCTCCCACATACAATATTACAATCTAAGCCTAGGGGCAAAAATGGAAACACTAGAAGATTGTGCGCTTTTATTCAATAATTTACAATCTAGGCAGGTTGAACTGCTATAATGAATAGTGCATATCTATTTCAGATCATCTAAAGATTAAACTGGATTCTTCTAAATGTTTTCCCAATGCTACTAATATTATCGATATTTCAATGACAAACTCAGCCTGCATAAAAAATACATAAAAGTGTAAATATACATTTTAAATGTATTAAAAATTTAATGTCTGTTTCCCCTATCCCTCATCCAATATATAAATTAACAGTTTCAGTTGAAAGGAGTCTTTTTAATGTAATTTATTACTGATTTTTCAGAAGTCTTTAGCATCACATGATCCTTCAGAAATAAAAAAAAAACCCAAATATTTGCAGTCTGGGATATCATGTTGCTCTCAAAAAAGCACAGCTTTGTTTACTGTGCACTAATACCTCTCAGCCAAGACCAAACCCCTGAAAGCTCGGCTAAGACCTTGACTACTGTGAGCTATCTGAGAGTCATTCAATCACAGCTCAGTGCAGAATTCAGTTATGCATGACAATATTCTGAGACACAGTCCTTGCATACTCTTTTATTAGAATAAGACTGGGAAGAACTTTATTGATGTTAATGAGTTCATTAACTAGAGGAATGGGGGAAGCAAATGACAGAGTTTTTGTCATATGGCCTCCTTTAACCAGCTAAAGCATCATTTAGATGCATAGAGGAATGGAATATTACTCGACGAATTATTAATGTGGCTATTTGCATCTTAATTGCCTTGAAAATTCATTATACACTTAAAGTAATTCTGGGGCTAAAAAATTTATAATCCACACCAAACATCTACGCTTTCGACACGGGCAAATACAAGTAATTTTGCATGACGTGTAAGCACCGTAGCAACTTTAGTGCCAGAAGGAAAAAGTTGAAAGTATTAGCGGCGACAATGTATAATGAAGAAAACAATTATGCCACAATCGTAGCCTCAGGAGGATCTTTTTAAAGGGCACAAAAAGTAACTAGCAGAGAGATGCTGAGACTGCTCAATAGATCTGAACAGGTTCACAACCAGCACACAAAACATCATTTGGATCGGACTGAACGGGAAACAGTTTTGGTTCCCACTGACTTCCAATGTATGGACAAGTCAATGGGAACTGAACCTGTTTGGTTACCAACACACTGCAAAATTGACAGTTTTTTAACAATACATGGTCTAGATGGTCTAAGCCAACAATTAAAGCCAACAGTCAATGAAAAGCATAACATGTTAAGCTTGATCTTTAGACACAAAAAAAATATATATATATATATATATAAATATATATATATTAATGATATGTGAATATTACTTGCCATGATATTTGGTCTAGGCAAATTCATGGTGCAAAATTTTTTTTATGACTCATGCCAACATACGAACACTAAAAGAGAAAAAAGAGTCTCTAAAGTCTCTCAAATGACTGCCCCATCCTTTGCCTTTCCCCTTCCCCCTATCGTTATCCATTTTTTCCTAATTAATTATTCATGTGTTTTGTCTCAACAGCATGGAGTGAATCCCAAAGTGGCGGCCCAGAGGGTGTATTATGTTGTTAAAACGATGCGTCTGCCACATCAGACCCAGAGAAATATCGAAGAGCTCCAGCTCTAAAACACGAAAGGTCAACTGCACATTTTAGGTGACCTCATATAGGAGACTGTTATGTAGATTATTACTTAATATTTACATTTTGTAGTTTTAAATCTTCAGGATGATGAGTTCTGACAGTTATGAGTTGATAAAAAGAAGAGTACAGTTCATAAATAAATTATACTGAACCATTAGCAGATTTTACTGTGAGGTCCCATGGGATACGTTCAGTACTACATACACTTTAGGATGAAGGGAATATAAAAACATGACTGAAAACTCATATGGAAAAACAACATGAATACTAAACTAGATTTTGATATGTCCTTCCTTAAAGGTGAAATGTGTATTTTATGTACCTTACATTAACATTAACACATCTTTAATTGTGTAAATGTGGTGTTATAATTAAATAAATACTATATGTTTCTGATTTTTATTTGCATGGATAACCAATATCCATGTGCATTGCTTTCATTTTTCTGATAATATTTAGCTAGACATGATTCAAACAGGCCCATATTGTATTTATAGTTGACTCTTCTACAAAATATCTGCCATGTCTAAAACTTTTTCTTATATATTGCATATCTTCACATTCATATCTTCAGTTTCTAACACAATGTCCTCTCTGTATTGCTTGTAGGTGCAAAAAATAGGTTTGAAATGATAAAACAGCTGCACTGGACTATTATCAAGCATACAGTCATATATTGAGTGAAAGAGAGAGAAAGATATATGCCAAGTAATTATTCTCCTTATGGAGGTAATTTTCTCATTCCGGCCTTGTTCCGTCCCATAATGGCTTCTTTCATTTGAGCATGAACTCTTTGTGGCTATTGCATTATGTGCATTCAGATGATTAGACCTAAAATCACATTAAAGCTCAATTATCGGCACTGTTACATTATGATCACCTACTATGGCATTTGCCATTAACAATAATTACGTGACAAGTCACAATAAAGCACAGGTGACTAAATAATGTTATATCTGAATTACTTTCAAATGTCATATGTGAATGGCTCTCGTGTGGGTATATGGAGAAAAATAAAAAAAAACTTCTGTACAAATGTGTTTATATGTAGAAAGTGCTGTCAAGGTAAAATAAATTAAAGTCATTGGAATTATTAGCAAAGTATTGTAATAAACATTAGCACAGGCATTGTTTCAATAAATAAAACATGCTTCACTATGTTAAGCTTTTTGTCCTTGGCTACAGAATTGAAAAAGTAATCTATTAGTAGTTTGTTTAAATATATACATCACTATTCAAATGTCTGGGGTCCACAGGATATTTCTATGTAAGAAAATTATACATTTATTCAGCAAGGACACGTTCAAGTGATCAAAAGTGATAGTGAAGCATTTATAATGTTACAAAAGATTTCTATTTCAAATAATTGCTGTTCTTTTGAACTTTCTATCTTGGTCTCTAGCTAATAATTCAGCTTTGCATCACAAGAATAAAATACATTTGAAAAAATATTAAAATAGTTTCAAATAATTAATATATTTTTTTATTGAATTAAAGCAACACTGATAATAAGCATAAGCATAATGGAGATTTCAGTCCTACAGTTCATCTTTCAAACTTACATATATTATTTTTTTCTGTATTTAAGCAGCATATTACATTTATTATTACTTTTCTTTCCTATAGGAAAATAAAATGGGCAAAATAAATAAACACCATAGTATAAAAAATTATGATTTTTCACAGAGCCATATCAAAGAGATTACTTTCTAACTTAAACAGTAAGTAACCACCTAGCAACTACTAAGCCATAGCTGACTGTAGAAATGTGTCACTGAGTTTACGCCACTAACTGTAATATTGCTTTTACTTTACTATTACTATACTTATAGTAATACTATTATTATATGTAGGTATTATACGTAAGGCTGCTGCCGTGTGTTTTGAGTTGAAGCTCTGTCAAGTTAATTCTTTGTTTAATTTTCAATCTTGAAATAATTTTTTTTTACATCATCATTTTCATTTCTATAACATGTGAATATATCCCCCACTGTATTCTATAACAAAAACAGTCGGAGCACCTTGTTATCACTAGTTTTCTTTTAATTTGCAGAATCTGCTACTAGCTTATAGCCTGTAGCGCATTACAAAATATTACTACTTACTTTTAAGGCCCTAAATGGTTAAGCTCCTGTTTCCCTGACTAGCCTTCTACCACGCTACAATCCATCACGCTCCCTAAGGTCGCAAAGCTCTGGACTCTTAGTAGTATCTAGGATAGCAAAGTCCACTGAAGGAGGTAGAGCTTTTTCAACGTTTTTGTTAACGTTTGGGGTTCAGAAACATTCTTATCTGTTTAAATCTAGATTAAAGACACATCTCTTTAGCCAAGCATTCAAATAATGTATCTCATAACCTTGGACTTCAGTTATTTTTGATCAAATGCACATTTTCATTCTTTTGCTTGGGTTGCACATATTTTTTTTTTTTGCTTAGCTGGAACAGCAACTATGTTAATTATTCTCTTTTACCTTCTCTGTTTCTGCCAACTATGTATTACAGAAGCTTAAGTCTGGATCCAGTCCTTACAAGGGCCTGAGATGACCGAACACCTGAGAAGAGAGGATGCTAACCCCCCAAAAGACCTCAGATGATGCCAACCCTAGTACAAAACTACTACAAAACTTGATATATTGGACATCAACTTGAGATCGTCACCACTGATTAGTTATAAATACATATAATATAGAATCTTTAATTTTCTGTAAAGCTGCTATGCAACAATTTGTATTGTGAAAAGTGCTATACAAATAAACTTCAACTGAACTGAATAAATCCAAAACTGTCTCATTTGTGTCTGTTTTTTCACTCCTGTAAGTCTCCTAAGTTAAGAAGGAGCAACTTTTGAGCAATGTCATAGCACTAAAGGCCATCATCAGAGTAAAGCTGGAGTCGTCAGGTGTCTTTCAGCTAAACAGCAGAATCACACACATATCCCTTAGTGGCTTATCCATTTCCAGACACTTAAACTATTGTTTCTCCATGAAACAGAACCCCTCTCTCTCTCTCTCTCTCTCTCCCCATTCCTATCTCTGTCCCTCCATTCTGTTTTTTTTCCATCGATCCTGCAGATATCTACAATCCTCTGCCACATCGAAATCTTTCACTCTTTATTTTGCTCTAAAATATTGCATGTACCCTATTTACTCTCCCATTATCCTCTCTTCCTAACACAATGTTTTCTCTCCCAGATGCAAAACTCAGACTGTTCGTCAGATGCATTGATGATCATGTCTGTATGTATTACAGGAGAAGTGATTTTAAAAAACAGTCGGCACGAGTCCTCCCACACAGTTCCTGTATGCGATTACCAAGATAGAGCTTTTTTCCCCGCAACGTGATCGATAGCCTGTAAATGAACTGGAAGCCTCACATAATAGGCAGGTTTATAAATGATTAGGGGCTGACAGTCTTTCTCGACCTCGTAATCTCAGTGACATCGTTTCGGCAGGGAGCATCTCCAGAACAGAAATATGACCGCCCTCACTCGGAGCGAGAGATGGGGTCTGTAAAACAGAATGAAAAGGCCTTCTTCCTCATTTAATGCCTCATTCTTTTATCTGAACTGGAGGCTGTATTTCTTACTATCTTCTCTCCATCTCACTATCTTTATCCCCCACTCAATTTCACCTTTTCAATTCTTCTTTACACAATCACTGCTTAATACAGTGCTTGCTAGACTCTAGAATCCATTCAACCTTTGTTTTGTAGATCATTTTAATCTTAGTTGTATTTTCTATTCTTTTTTTAATAAACATTTTACTTTTAATAGCAACTTATCATTACAGTTGACATGAAATGGTATTTGAAATCCATCTTACTGCCATGACATATTGAAAAAGCAGGCTAATATATGATTTTACCCAACAATATCACCCAAGATTTGCCATAAGCAAAGCAATTATATTTTAACAAAAACTACAAACTCTTTACTTGGAACAACGTGCACTCATGAATTGTGCACTGTAAAATTAAGAGTGTTAAGAAAATACATTTTGATTTCAATGTTAATTTCATGTTGACAGCTAAATTTTAAAAAAGCTGATTTACACTGTATCTTCAACAACATTCTTTTTTGATCGGTGGTTCAGGACAGTTAAACCTTAATACAACAAAATGAATAAATAGTAATAATAATAGTAATAAGCTTATTACATATTATATAATTTTTTTTTTAATTTTTTTTTTTTTTTTTATAAATGCTATTCTTTGGATCCCAAAAAACAAGTTTCTCACAAAAATACTAAACAGCACAACTATTAACATTGATGATAAGAAATGATTCTTGAGCAGCAGTTCAGCATATTGGAATGATTTCTGAAGTATCATATGACACTGAAGATCCAGCTTTGCATTACAAGAATAAATTATATTTAAAAAATATATGCAAACAGAAAACAGTTATTTTAAATTGTTATAGTATTTCACAAAATTTATGTTATTACTGTAATTCAAAATACTGTATAATACTGACAGAGAATCAAAGACTATAACCTAAATTTACTAACATTTTTAACACTACTTTGGCTCCCAAGTGCTGAATATTTGCTTAAGCATATCTAGTTTTATTGACATCCCAGATTCCCACTCTCACTTGAATTCTTTTCTTCTGATCCATTCCTTTCTTCCTCCATCCCTGTCCTCCATTAACTGCTTTTCTACTCTCAGTCTCCATCACCTTCTGCTGCGCTTCTTTAATCTCAGACTTTCTACTCATATTTTTTCCGTTCACCCCTTGGCTTTCCTGGGTCAGGTTGGCATGAATGTGAAAGTATGATTGTGGCCTGTTTCATGTCCAGTTTACAAATATCTCACAGTCCAAATGTACTGCTTTAGTCGATAAAAGCCTGAATCAAGCCCCCTATGCTTGACGTTTTTTTTCCCATTTTGCTCTCTCTCTTTCTTCCTCCAATACACCGCCTGTGTGCCCATTTTCTCTTTTCTCCATCTCGGTGCACTAAGCAAGCTGTCTCCACCTTCATAACCTCTGTAAATACGTTTGCTCTCAGTGGTTTATTGGCGTTGAGTGTGTACGTGTATGGGAGAGTCGCGGTCTTCGCTGCTGAGTGTAGCTTCAAGCGAGAGTTTTCAAACTCCTACTAGAAGCTGTCTGGATCAGAGGTGCGTGTTTAGAGACCACTGCATCTGAGCCTTTTAGAGTGAACCTTTGAAATGAGCTTTTGGACTGACTCTAAGCCCAGAGCCCACCAAGATATCTATCAGAAATCCCTTTTCAAAATCCGACTCTAAAGAACGCTTTCAATATCTCCTGAAGAACGAGTAAAGGATGAAGCTTTGCGTGACCAGGAAAAACTTGAAAGTGTCAGCAGTGGAGCAGAAGTACTCTCTAGCTGTTCACTGTAGCTGCTAAAGTGAGTATGGTTTCATCCAAAACACGCTTGCCAGTGAAGGCAAAGTAAATGTCCAAATCATTCGCAATCAATAGTTATTTCTGTGTTGATGGCAGGTTGTTGCTGTAAATTTGGGACACTGATGAAATCCAATTAAAGGTTGGATTTTTGCAAGTATTTCTCAAAGCTTTCAGGGAAGAAGAAGTAACTGTAAATTATAAATAATCAAGAGAAATACTGATTAATGGAAACACAAGAAACAAAAGAAAGACAATGAAAAAATGGACTGAAATGAACTCATAACTGAATGACAGAATTGAAAAGGAAGGAAGAAGGAAGGACAAGTAAACAAATACATTAACAAAATGAATGAATTCATAAACAAAGAAAAAGAAGGAAGAAAAGACGATCAATTGAAAAAATGGAAGGAATGAGAAATGAAACATCAATATTAGACGCAGATTATGGGTTAGGGTTAGGGTTAGGGTTAGACCGCTAGGGGTCTTCTTTATCTGCGTCTAATATTGATGCTAGAGGGTGCCATGTGCGTAGGATGTTGACGAAATGTCAAAAGTGTCAGTATATGACGCCTTGGGATGAGAATGGCCTGATATATTAACAAATAAATGAAAAACAGGAAAAAGGAAAAATGAAAGAACAGTAGAAAGGAAAGAGGTAAGAAGGAATAAAAAAATGAAAGAAGAAAAAATAAAGACAGAATGAAAGAAGGATGGATAAGGCTTTATTATGAGCTATTGCCACTGGCTGTGAAATGGTCAATCTGCCTTTGAAAAGACATGAGGGTGAGTGTGTGTGTGTGCGTGTCACACACCAATCTGCCAAATCTGACAATTAGCATTCCGAGAGTTAACGATCTGATTCAAATCACTTTCCACACATTGGGATGTAAACATAGAGTTTGTTTGAACTGACAGAGGGCTTTTATTCCTCTAATCTGGCTCAGCGTGGGACGGACGCATCAGCGTGAGGAGGACGCCGCCGACTCCTCACTGAAAACATAAAATTACAAGCTGCAATTAGTTTGATCGAATGGGAGCCAAAGTCTGGAGCGCCTACTTTTGACTTCAAAGGTCAATGCTATGATCTTTCATCATCTAAACCCGTACTTTATGACTCAAGAGATGTTTCACAGATACACACACAGGTTTGGAATGAAACGACATTCTTAATAGCGATTTGCCTCTGAATATTCATTTAGTCTAAGTTCAGCTTCCTCCTACATTCACATCAAAAGAAACAGAAGAAACGGTTTAACATAATCCACGTATAATCAGGAGTGAAGGAAAAGTGTCTTACCTATGGATGCAGTGGCAGGGACTGGCTCCTTAGAAACTGCAAATAAAAACAGAATAAAACTGAAACCCTTTCATTTATGTATGTATGTATTTATTTTATATTTGGCTTTAGCATAAATGCAACACAGCTACTGTTATATTGTTCTGAGATTCCGAAGAAAAAAATGCTGTTGTTATTGTTTATTAAAACTAGTTAAAAAAATCATAAATTGAAATAAAGCTGAAATTAAATGTTAAGTAAATTAAGTGATATACATATCTTCATTCATAGAAATAATTTTAAGTATTAATATGACTAAAACTGAAATAAAAACAGAAATATTAAAAACTCATAAAATAAAAAGGACTTAACAAAATTACAAAAATAATAAAGTATTAATACAACAATATATTTTATGCTAAAATAACACAGTTGTCAAAAAATACTCACCCTCTTGTATTTTTAAACATAACCATTTTTCTTCCATGCAACAAAAAAGGATAAAAATGCCTCTATCAAAGCTTGAAAAAGGATGTAAAATAATATAAAAAATGTATGACTGTACTGCATGCCAAGTCTTCATGAATTAATGAGATGTCCAATTCATGAATGAATCATTATTTTTAATCAGATGTTTTCAGTTGATCAATTTCACAAAACCAGTCTGAATGATTCATTCACAGGCTTAGTTTTACTCAATCTATTTTTATGTTTTTTTGTGTCCTTTTTGAAGCTTGATAGCATAATTTACATTTCTTTTTTGTGAACCATTCTTTTCAGCAGTCATTTAGCAGATGCCTTTGTTTAAAGCAACATCCAATATAATATACAATGATCCAGTAGAAACCTGGTTTTAAAGTGCTTTGCTTTAAAAATGTATTAAAAGCTGAGAGTATCAATAGCTGAAAGTGATGCTATTTTTATTTTTTAAGAACTGAGAGTACTGCATCCTTACTGGCAACAAAAAGCATCATCAAATTATCCTAAATGATTCATAAATGAACTTTTTGAGGTTTGAATCCCGCAGAACATTCTGTGATTGGGCTGCTGATTCATTATAAAGTTTGAACCTTTCGGAATTGTAGTACTGTGCCACATGGACCTATTCAACATAGAAAGCTACAAACCTGAGTAGTAGGAGTTGAGGAGGGTTTTACTCTGGAGGGCTTTACCCTGGATGGAGAAGGAGCATGGAGAAGAGGAGGCTGGGAACGACAGAGAGGAGTGCACTAGTGAACTTACAGTACACAGACACACACACTGCACATATCTATCTAAACCTAAAACACTACATTACGTCCAGATTAATAGCAGTATCACATTGTGACAGAATCAAAGCAGCAACAGAACACAAGATTTTTAGGTAACTTTCTGCAAAAGAGACAGATATCACACTTATCAACTGCATCTTGCTGTAGTCAACAAAACCTTTAAATGTCATGACTCTTTTGAACATATCCACATTCATATCCTAGCTCAGCATATACAGTGGTTTTCTAAACAATGTCTGTAATAAAAAAAAAAAGATTGAGAGAAAAAAAATGGTGTAGAAACTCAGAGAAATGTCCAGTAAAATTCACAAATAATTACAAAGAAAGTGCAAGTAACACCTTGATTTTGAAGTAGAAAAACCTACACATTAAAACATATTTCAATGATCTGTTTTATTCACACCTGCTGCAATTGTTTAAATATTTTTTACAGTGTAGACTTCCACTACAAAGTAAATGGAGGTCACAGAAACATACTCTTAATTTCTCTCAGCTGAAGCCATATCATTTTTACTTTCTATTTTGATCACCTATCACTCCAGATCTCCCTTTACACAAATCTCTGCATCTCTCATGTGTTGGCGCTTACGCATTTGCTCACATAAGGATCTTTACAGAAAGTGCTTTGGCAGCAAAAGCTCATGGGCCAGCGGGGGTGAGATAGAGAGCGTCTGAATGAGAGAAGCGTGGAAGGTTAGAGGCAGGTGTCTCTGTGTTCATTTAAATGGTAATACAACTAAAATGCTGAGTGTGTAGGCTGGGATCACTATCATCTCTATCTCACACATCTTATGCCAATCGTCTTTTTAAAAAAAAAAGTATGTATATATATATATATATATATATATATATATATATATATATATATATATATATATATATATATATATATTAGTGCTGTCAAAATTAGCGCGTTAACGCATTCGATTAATTTGAAATATTTAACGCGTTAAAATAAAATAACGCAATTAACGCGGTTGCAGTTTTTTTTATTTCCAGTTGTGGCCTATGTGTGTTCAACGTGCAAAGAAATATGGATAAGACCAAGGAAGGACATTTAGACGGAAAGTTTCAGTATAAAACTCTGCCGGATTACTCTTCAGTCTGCCACAAGAAACATTACTCTTCATTCAGTCTGCCACAAGAAACAGCAACATTAAAATCATGAACTCAAATGTCATTGTTTAAAAAAAAAAAACAATGACTGTAACAGTGCGTAAATCAGACCTTTCTGTAACGCTAACGTTAATAAGCTTAAACGAAATAATTGTGTAGCGGAGTATTTTTTGTACACAGTGCCGCGAACTGTCAATCACTCCTGTGCGCGTGCATCACTGTCCTCCTCGCAGCTGCAGCAACGTGCGCTCTCTCTCTTCATCAAGCTTTAAAACAAAAAGGGGACAAAAAGATCATATTGTCTTTGTGCATAGGCTATAGATTAATTAGATAAATGAATATCTAAATTTGTGCCTTGCCGTCTACGGTATTTTTTTAGAACTTAGAAAAAAGATGCTGCAGCCAATGAACAGCCAGCGGGGGCTGCAGGACGACTCAACCTCCGCAGACAGTTTTTAATGTTTATCAGACAATAAATACTCAAGATTTTGCTTTAGTATAACTCACAACGAGTTTCACACACCTTCTCCGGCCACGTTGAGTTGTTGACACTTAACAGTGGGAAAAGCGACACATGCGCTATTCACTTGTATAACTTAAGGGTGAATGGGTAATGTAGTTTCTGCTCTGGGTGGGATGAATTAGGAAGCTTGCATTGTGAAGGGCGCTCTGAAAATCGGCGGTGCAGGTAAAAGATTAAAACCTCTATTAAAACAGATGTCCAAATGAGCGTACCGGTACGCTACAAGCACGTTCTGGGCACACGGAGAGGTGGCGGTACGCTCAAGAGCTATATTTGGAAGTGGCGGTACTGAGTACTGGTGTGTACCGGCCCACTTAAAGCACTGGCAATGACTATACTTTGGAATTTTTTTGCAGTCCACTTAGAATTCAACATGGAAATCATTTTTGTTTTTCATTGGCATTGATTGTTTTGAAATTCAAATGGTACTTACATGCCTGTGTTTTTATTTCTGTAATAAATATGGCTTTCAAGCCAACAGTTAATTTGGAGGATATTGATGGTTTATTGCAGGTATGTTGTTTATATGAGAAAATCTGTGTTACAAGTTAAACAAAAATTCCAATAAACAATCATATTTTGAATTTAAATATTTTGAATTTAAATTTAAATGTCTTGAGTTTACATTAATTATTTACATTTTACATTTACATATCCAAAAAGTTTCAGTCTTTTAATTGCGATTAATCGCGATTAATCGCGATTAATTTTTAAAAATTGTGCGATTAATTAGTTAATTTTTTTTAATCGATTGACAGCACTAATATATATATATATATATATATATAATATGTGATTATAGCTGTGGAGCCAGTGAGAGGAAGGTCTGGATATAAAATCAGAAAAATTACAATTACGATATGAGATATAAAGGTCCGCAAGAATATGGTGCCCACAGAAGAGGCTTTACAAATTGGAAGGCCCGTCATTCCAACACGATATCATGTCAATTCGTAAATTTTTCACAAGGTGGCTTATTCCCATTTCCGCGGTCGTTTCGGTTTTCGATTTCTCTAACCTACAATTTAAAACTCGATGCTTAGCATCTACGTCACGGCTCTCAGCCCGCCCTCTGTTCGTTGATTGGCCCGGCTGTTTCCAGACCGGTGGCAAACAGAAAGCTCTGACGCTGTATCAGACTGAGTACAGAAGCGAAATGAAATTGAGCGGAAGTAGGAAGTCTGACGTATTTTACGAGTTGAACAATTCGTATGAATTTGTATGAATGACCTACACCTAACCCCGCCCCTAAACCTAACCGTCACTGGGGTTTAGACAAATCTTATAAAATCGTACGAGTGAATTACGAATAAGCCACCTCGTAAAATACGTACAAATTGGTCATTCACAAAGTTTAACACACACTATTCTCCAAAGATTTTCCTCCTAGAACCAGCACAAAAATGTGGACAAATAAAAAACTGTAGATTCTGCCTGTAAAGCCAGCACATGCTCTGCTTTCCATGCTTTTTTAAATGCTTATATAAATTATCAAATAAAACAATATTAGACAAATAATAATAATTAAAAAAATACAAGCACAATGATTTTCTTATTTTAAGATCTTATTTTAAGTATGTTATATTTGTTTAATATTCTTTTAAGAAGGTTGTTATATCATATATCAAGACAAAATAGTGATTAAGAAATTATTTTTGCAGCTAAAAAAATTCAGTTAAAAAAAAAAATATATATATTCTTTTTGCAAATACAACACAGAAATTACCCACTGCAGCTTTAAAGATTTAGCTGAAAGTGTATTGTCTCTGATAATGTATCACTGGGCATTTGACACTATTTTTATTTTTATTTTTTTAAAGAGCTGCTCGCAAACAGCAATTATGAGCTGGGCTGAGTCCTAGATTATTTCTGTTCCAACACCCCAGCTGAGATTCATGCCTATAATAAAGGGCCTGTACTGGTTCAGTAATAGTGACTCTCCGACCATTAGATAAACAACAGATACAATAACAGCCTCCAATTACTCTGTGCCTGTAATGATCCGAAATAAACATACAAATAAACTGCATTTGCACATTCACTGACCAATGGCATTCAAAAGAACTAAGAAACACTAACCATGCAGAACACATTCCAAATCAGTGTTGATTTTAAAGGAAATAAATGTGATCATTATGCATAATGACATTCTCTCTCTCTAAGCATCTTGTTCTTACTTTCCGTTGCCACCTCTTCTTCCAGCTCCATTCAAATTATTCTGTACACAAAGGCCACTGTGACATTTTGTGCAGAAAGTGACTCAGAAAGACCCGTCCTAATTACAGCCCCTTCACAGCATGCCAGAGCCCACTTAAAACTGGAATGAAAGCAAGAGGAAAAAAAATGCCTAGTCCAAATGCCATTTTCTATTCTTCTCTAGCGCCTCTTAAAGCAGCACATCAATAGAGAGGTCTCTTGATATGTAGAATGCTTCGGTCCGTCCTGAGTAGCTACAGAATAGCTCTCTGTGGAGGGTGACGTTCAGATCTGTGAATGGCAGGTGTGAGACGGTGGCGTCCCATCATTTGGTTTCCTGATGGACGTTTAGTAAAGACAATCAAGGAGAATGGTGAGTCTAGTTAAAATGACAGATTGTTGACCGCTTTTGACCCCTTTTAGGGCTTGCTGAGCTCATCAGCATGATGGTGGGACGAGCAGGAGGTTTGTGTGATTGCAGTAATGAGTCCAGAGATTGGCTCACACACACTGCGGCCACTTCAAGAGATCGTGATATTTGGGGAACGTGGTGATTATATGACCTGTGGACTTTTGACTTTTCAGACTGGTGGAAAAGTGCAAGATGTTTTCTAAAGAGAACATGTGAAAAATGTCTGACTGAGCATGAAGCTATTGCTCTATCTTTCACCATATCCACTGACGTTTATTTAGTGCTATAATTAGTAGTAAAGAGGATTGCTTCACTGAATTTAAAAGCAGAGGCTTATGGCGAAAATTGGATTGGATGATTGCTAAACAATGGTTAGTTTGTATAAAAGATTTTTTATCATTGTGTACACGTAATTAACACTAAATCAACACAGTCAAAATGCACCAAGCATTGCCGTTTCATCAGTGACCAAACCAAAAATCTTTCTTTCTTTTTTTTTTCTATTCTGGTTGAATAGTTGGCCAATGTTCAAGAAAAATTTCAGTGCTTCACTAATTGCTTCCTAAATTTAAATGAGTATGTTGAAAATAGCACTTAAGTTTCTGTTAAATCATTAATTCATTTCATGGAGTTAATCTCTCCATTCATTCATTTCTTTTTTCATTGTTTTTCTTTTTTTTATTCAATCATTTGTTTACATGTTCAATATTTCATTAATTTGTTCATGCATTTGGTTATTCATTAAATAATTTGTTCATTTACTGATTCAGTTGAACATCTGTTCATTAAATTTTCTTTAGTTTGTGTGAATCCTATAATTCTTTAATTTGCTCGTTTGTGATTTCATGCATCGACTCATTTTTTAATTTGTTCATTCGTCAATTTATATTATTGGTTTATTGGTTAATGCCAACTTCCCTCTCCAACTAACTACTGTTATAACAGGAATATCACAGGTACTGTACATTCAATATAAACAGAGCTTATACAAAAAACAGGGCAGCACGATAATGTCACAGCACAATATTTGCTGAACTCACAGAATCCGTTGAGGTCCTGGTTGCTGGTGGAGAACGGATCGTCCTTGTGTAACGTGCTGACTTTTCCTGTGCTTTTATCTGCTGTACCTACGGGTCCCATCTCTCTCTGCGTGCTGCTGCTGGCTGTCTCCTTCTGTTTTTTTGCTAGTTTCCTTCAAATCCATCCACAACAGGGCAAGTTTATGCATGATCAAAAGAAGACACTTCAGTGTTTGTGCAATACTTTTGGCTAGTGCAAACTGTTGTATAAACACGTTAAATGTGCAAAAGTAATCACTTTTTTGTGTGTGTGTGTGTGTGGGGGGGGGGGTTATCAAGTTACTCTTATACTTGCCGGTTATTGGTTAGAAATATATGTATAGTATAAGAGTATAATAGTAACAGTATACAGCACTTAACCAAAGCACTGCCACAACACTGCTGTAAAAACTGACATGCAAGATATAAAAGGCAAACACACACAAACAGACATCGGGCACATAGAGGACAAGAAGTGATGCTGGCATTTGGCTATTCCAATGAAAATGACTGTAAGATTTCTGTATTAGCATCTAAAATATATATATTCTGCAGTGATATATGCCAGTGAGTGAGAAAGAGAGAGAAGAAAAATCACAAACCTACTCAAATCAAGGGAAAGAAGCTCAAAACCTTGCCATGCAGAACAAAGCCAGTTGAACACTACAAGTCTATTGATCAGGAAAGTCTTGTACACAAACACTTTCACTTGTAGATAATGCAAATCAAACATATTAAAGTATTACACATTAATTACATATTACATATATTGCAATGCTTTCTCTTAAAGGTCCAATAAAGAACTGTTGCAAGGGGCAGCACACACATGGATGACAGCTGCAATGTTTCATTAACTACACATAGCATTGCACTATGAAAGTATTACATCGTTGTTAAAACTGTGACATGTTGAATAAGTGACCTAGCAGTTATAACTTTGACATACTGAGCTGTGCTGTTTAAATATGGTTTGCAACATTTCCTGATCTCATCCCACCTCTTCACCTGTCATTTCCCGCCTTATTATCCATAAAAATGGCCTCAAAATATAATCAAATAAAAGTAATCTATGGCAGTTTTTATAAAGGAAGCAGACTTCACTTCTGCTGCTCCTGATTTGTTGATTTGTCTGGCTGTTCATAAGCTGAGGTCTCCCCACACTTTAGTGCACAGAACATCAAGGAAGATATTACTGTCAGCAATGGATTGGTGTCATCCAATAAAATGACTGTGATTCTCCAGGTCCCACAGAACACCATTTGATATGTGCTCCTTCTCTTATGGGGCTGAGCTGATAATAACTCTTTGTTTTGTTATTTTCTCTGCTGGGAATTTAAAAAAAATCAAATAAAGTTTCAGCTTCTACAAAAACCAGGCCAACCTTTAAAATTGGGGCCATTTTAGCTAGGTTGGAAAATAAATTCACTAACATTGGTTTTTGGTGACTGAGGATCAAAAGAGGACGAAAAGTGTTCAGAAGCAGGTCTTAACACCAAGAAGCAATAAGAGAGGGGTCACGACTTTCCAATTAAGCAGCCAAGCATCAATGTGATGGCTTGAAAGTGCTGAGATTTCGTTGGAGAAACTGCAACGCACAACCTCTATACCAAACCTAGAGTGCTCCCTACCAAGACAGCATAGTCAACAACCAAGGTCACAGTATTTTGAAATACAAAAAACATTGATTGCTGCAGTAATTGGTCTCGTTTCAAGTGCCAAATTCTGGACATATTGCAAGTGGCATAAACTATAGATAATCCTTATTTAATGAATGTCAGTGCAGCACTTCATTAAAAGTGAAGGCTATAATATAGTTAGGGCACCATAAACAGTATTTATAGCACCAACTTTTGTTAATGGCTTTTTGTAAAAGAGAAAGAGCGAGGGGGGAACAATGAGGAGATAGCTATAAAATCTGGCTTGATTTTGCTATTCATTCATGCATAAAATTCGCCAAATGTTCATTAATAAGGGTATCACACTTGAATGAGCTAAAACTAGAATGGAGGAAATAATACAACGACATGTGCACTCGTGACATCAGAACATGCAAATATGAGGCAGCTGGCCAGGAAGTGCACGTCTAAGCAGTGTTAGTAAGCATGCAGAAGATCTCAAAATAACCTTTACACCAACCACTGTTATTCAGTTGCTTGTATGCACAAGGTTAACTTGTAGGTCATGTCATTAGGAAGAACAAAGTCAAGGGTTTGATTCCCAGGGAACATGGTGTTAAAACTCTTGATGTCGTTGAATGCCCTTGAGTAACTTTGTGTAAAAGCATCTGGCAAATGTTAATTCATGCACAAACAAATTTTGGAGTAGACATGAATCTGGAATAAACATCAAAAGCATTATATATTATGACTGTCGTGACACCCTAAAATCATAGTACATTGAAAACAAAGGGGCAGATTTACTAAATGGGGGAAATTAACAGGGGGAAAATCTTCAGGTTATTTACCAATAATAAGCACATTAAAGAACATAGATGCAACCAGACTATTTCCATAATGACCAGCACGATCTAACAAGAGCAGCAAAAATGACCACCTGCTTTAAGACATGCTTTTTAGTCATTAATGACGCAAATACCTGTAGTCTGTTGAACGCAAATGTTAGTAAATCGCGTTTCATGATTCATTATAATATTCTTCTCCCATAAGTTTTCTGAATGAAAGGGAAAATCCTACAAATGCATATTCAATAAGGTCAGGCCCAAAAATAACTGTGTCCATGCCTTTTCAGTTCTAATTCTTCACTGCGCATAAATCCTGACAGTACTATTTTAACGGCAAAAGACGGTTTGCGCAAGTGTCATCAAAAGTCTGTAACAGGCAGGAAAATTGAGGAAGCTAATCTAACTGCGATTATTATTAATCTTAATTATTCAAATAATTTTATTTATTTATTTAATTATTTATTAAGATAAGTTAAATCATATAGCTTTTATTCTGGCTTAAAAATGAAGGGAAATGCTTTTTTAAATTTATAAATTTTTCACATTACAAGATTTGATACACTGTGAACACTGTTATCATGAGCTGCTCATGAATATTCACTACATAACATAGCAGGTTAAATATTTATATAAATACAACACAATCATTGCAATCTGATAATCATGCTAAAGTGCGTAAAGTAAGTGTAAAGAGATCAGATGTGCTAAAACACTAGTCACATTTAAATCTAGACTCAAAAATTGCTTGTTTTATTTTTCTTTCTTCATGATTATTTTACTTTCTTTTATGTAAAGCACTTTGAATTACCATTGTGTACGAAATGTGCTATATAAATAAACTTGCCTTGCCTTGCCTAAATTGTAGGCATACAATACAAGATTACAAATTGGTATCAAAGTCAAAATTTCTTTCCTAATGATAAATTCAGTTTGAGACTGGGCAAGGACAAGAGTGAAGATGTGCACTGACTGCGCTGCTAAATCTGAACATGCATGCGGAAAATCCTGTAACATAACCTCGCCGAATATGAGAATGCCTCGCTCTCTGGGTTTGGGGAATATATTGGCGTCACTGTTAGCTTTAGCCTGTAGCTCTCTGTCTTTGCCCTCTCAGATGATATCCTTTTGAAAGAGCTCCTCCTGGCTATGTTCCTACTTTCATCTATATTTCAGGATCAGGGAGAGCGCAGTGAGAATGCACATAGCAGTCCGACTGTGAATCTGAGCTTTTAAATCCTTTAATGCATGAGGTAAACATCCTGCAGCTAGGCTCTGTTGCACACAGCGCAAATGAAACAATCCTGCACAGTAAAATGCTGAGACAGGCATAACAGTCGAGGTAATAGTGAATAGTTTAAGCGTAACGGAAAAGTAATAAAAAGTAGAGGTGGAGTTCCCAGACCAAAGGGACTTGAGCTGAACAAGCAATAGTCGATAATAATAAGATAACAGCGGAGCCACATCAATTTACGGGCACACAAGAGCAATTTATAACTGTGTGCCTGTTAATGTTTCATTGCAATCTGAAAAAATAAATAAATAAATAACTGTAGATATATCGTACATAAGACGGTTTATGGTCAAAATCGACTATGTTTGCTAGAAAATGGAACTACTGTGATGCTAAAATATTGAAGCAAAGTGTTATGAATATAAAACCGAATATAAAACACTTTGAGATGAAATTGAACTTTTTTAGTTTATTTTGAAAAGCTTTGTTCACCATGGCAAAGTTAGGAGACTTTTGGTACTAAGATAAATTGTTACTTAACTTTAATTTCATTTAATTCAGTCTTTTACTTTTTCTTCTAATGAACTAAGGAGGTTTTAAAATACTTTTCAGGAAATGTTAAAAGTACTTAAAAGAAAAATTAATAGGAAATCATGAATAATAAAATAAAATAAACAGGATTGTTGGTTAGATGTTCTGAATTTAATGCTACTTACAGGTAATAAGAGTAGGAATACGCATTTCTTCTGGAGCAGCAAGATGAGGACAAAACAAAAACAAGAAAGAAAACAAAACAAAAGAACAACAAAAAATATCAATAAAATTTTTTATATAATATAAAATATATTTGTGGAAATATGAAAATATAAATAAAATAAAATAAAATAAAATATATTTAAACAATATGAAAAATACAAATGAAAATATAATGATAATAATAATAATCATAATAATAATAATATGAAAATACCACAATTGAATAATATTTAAAAAAATAAAATCAAATATAACAATATAATAAAATAAAATAAAGAACCAAAAAAGGACAAACACATTGATTAGTGATCAGTATTGTAAATAAAGAGATGTTTAATGACAAAAATATTAAAACTTGCCACTGTCACATGCTGACCGCATAATGTTTTATCTAGACAAGAAATTGCTACACAGCTTCATGTAGCTAAGGTAAGGATTTATGCTTCCTGCGGCTGTAAATTTAGGGTTGTAAACGGCCTTTGAATAAGTAATAGTCAGTAATAGTAAATCTGTAAAAAAATATATATATATAATTAAACAACAAATGAAATGTATGAAACTGCACATCTGGCTTCCCTTCAAGTGAAAAAAAAGTGTGAAAGAGAACAAAAAGAAGGAAAAGTCTATATACCTGTACTGGTGGGAGTGTGTGTTTGGACAGCTAAAGAGATGGACAGGAATGGTGGGTGTTTCACAGACATATTGTAGCTCTGTTCTCTGGTATGAGATTAACAAGGACAGAAAGAGATAGGAGGAGGACAAGAGACACCAAAAGCAGTTGGCGAACACCTCACGCATTTGCTACTCCAAAATGAGGCCTTGTCATTAGAGTGTCTCAGCGCTGACGTCTCTGTGGACCAGTTCCTTCCGGGTAAAGACTAGAGGAGGTGACACACGGCAAGCTAGGACAGTGATGGCAGTCTGATACCATAATAAAGACCATATGGCGTCTGTTAACAGCGATTCGATTAACTGTAATATTGGTGAGGACATGCAAGCAAAGTTGTCAATTAGTGACTTCATGGCCGTCTGCTTCTTGACTGCGCTCACTGCTTTTTATCGCTCTTCTGAAACATATCTTCCACGAGGTGCATTCGTCACTTTTTACCATTTACAAACGACCTTACATTTTTTAGCAAACCTTTACATTGATTAAAAAACCACCAAAGTAATCATATTTCATCTATCATCTATCAATAAAAGTTTCCTTCATGACAAAATGATCTGCTAAATAAATCATCCACTAGCCTGAGTTATTAACATGTTTTCATGCTACAAATACCCTCAAAACCTCCCACTTTGCACAGATCTTTACAATAATACAAACCAGAATAATCATGCATCAGCCTGTCACAGTTATTCTTTGGCACACAGCTGCATTAAGTCACACAAACACTATATTATTGCCAGTACGCTTTGTGTATCATAAAAGCAAGCTATAGCACCCAAACTGCTAGCTTTATCACTAAAGCAGCACCAAAGTAAATATATTTAATGACCCTGTGACTTCTCTGTAGGCAATAAAAACACAGTTTGGCTATGGGCTGTTATGGAAAATATGTTTTGCGACAGGCTGACGGTGCTAAAACAGATGCAGGCGGTCGATGCGTTCGGAAGACATGCATATGCAGCAGGGGCATCCATCTTTGGCCATTTCATCTCAATGGCCCTTTAAAATGGCCTGCTGACATTGTTCTGATGATATTAATAAAAGAGAGCGAAGTGAAGAGCACCACGGCGGGCGAAGGTGGCCATAAATATTAATGGAGTAGAACTGCGAGGAGATCGCAGCATAAGTGGCCTCTTTATTATTTTTTTTGGGCTCTCCCGTGATTTATCAGCATTCCTGAAACGAGACGCATTTCTAGTGAGAGGAGAAAGTGTGATACCCACGGTGATGTTACACGCATGTACCGCCACTTTACACAGGACAGAAGGAAGGGAGGAGGAAGACGGAGAAGAGAAAGGGTTTGGAACTTGCCAAAAGGTTGGTTTGTTTAACAAAGTGCCGAAGATTTCAGAAAACTTTATTTCAGCTAATGACTGTAAATGAGACAACGTGGTTTATTAGATCATAAAATTGTTCATTCATCCATTCAGGCTTGAAAACATATGCACAATCGGCTGACAAGCGTGTAGAAGTGTGCACACATCTCTCACACATCCACATCCGCGCCTACCAACATAAATCCAACACACTTCTACTGCAGTTATAGAAAACTAATTAGAAAACTAATTAGAAATAAACTTCATGGAGCTCCAAATATACATGTATGTATATACACACTTTTTTTACTTAAATATATACATATAATGTATATATAAACAATATAATACTAATAATTTAAACTTGTAATAATATAAAAACTATGCTCACATACAACCAATAACATCATTTTACCTTGGTTATAATAATAATAAAAATAATAATACAATAAAATAAAATAAAACATAAAAAACCACAGTATGTACCTAAATGTAGAACAATTTATGCTGGCACTTCAAATAATATCTTGGAACCTCATAACTTGTATTATACAGAAATACTTCGATACTTTCATATGCACCATATTATTAAATGACCTCTTTCTGTCTCAGTCTATATGTAATGCTATCAGATTGTCCCCCTCTAGCAATCATCTATTATTTATGTCAAATTGCTTTATGTCTAGGTCTGTCACTGATCGAAACCACATAGATGTGCCAGAGCTTCACTGCCGTGTGTTGAGTGCAGGGCCATGCTGCAGTTTGTGTGTCTGAGTGTGTGTTTAATGGTCTGGGACTGAATAGTGTCCAAACCAACTCTGTCCAAGATCGACTCCCTCATTGCTCCACGGTAATGCTGACCGAGGGAGAAATAGACCAACACTTTGTGTAATAGCTGTGCTGCCTATGCATATGATTACACACTGAATCATCACATACATCTATTTTCAGCAGGGCTGATCATAAGCCACTATATTTCACACAATATACTTGCACCTCATGAGATCTCTCAGCATTGGAGCTCTGATGTAGAATCAGATAATGCTACTTATGCACTTCTGGCTTCATGTTAAAAAGTAAATCGGATCCAAAACCAGACTGTAGGTATTTACAGTAAAAAGGTAATGTCATGAAAAGTCAAATCTACCTCCATCTTTTAGGGTTCTATGGAAATGATTGATCCCGATGTTATGAAAGTTTATTTTTAACAAGGTATTTTAACCGTTCATGTGGAACAGCAGCAGATCATTTCAGCGTGGATTGTTTTATGAATCTGTCACATTAGTCTGCAAAGACGATGTTACTGTGATGTTAGCTAATATTAAAAAAGAATGCCTTTCAAATCATTCTTTAATAATTTATATATCAACAAATATATAACATATAGGAAATATTTTTTTAATTATTGTTTACAAGTAATAATGTATAAAAAATGTATTGTAAGGATGGAAAAACAACTGTTTTCAAGAAAACATGACTAAAGAACGATATAGTCTCGGAAATGGCATTCACAGAAAATGTGAATGTTTTTGAAATTTTTGTACATAAACTGGACATTTTAATCATGTAAAGTAACATTTTCCACATAATAATAGTTTTTCAAGAAAACTTGCTAAACTGACCACAAAATAAAATAAAATAATAATATAAAATAAAATAAATAGTAAATGAATCTAAATAAAGTTTATGACCCCTTTAAAGATTTACAAGAATTTCCAACAAGTCTATTAAAAGGGGCTGATGCATGCCAGCTTATGAACTATTGCTATGAATATTTCAGTGCTGTTATGTTTAAGGATTTCAAAGAGACCCTTTTAATATAGATTAATGGTGCTACAACATTCTATTTAACAGGCTGTAAAGAAAACCAACAACGCATCAGTTTCTGGTTCCATATTCCAAAAAGCTACTTTAAAGCCTATACAATTCCGCTATGAAAACGTACCATAAACCATAAATCTTTTACCTGTTACTGTTGCCTTCTGTAATCCAAGCCAAATGACCTTAAGCACTGACATTATAATGTGTTCCCCGTAATGTTGCAGTTGTGAATTTGGTAAGATTACAGAAAAGACCTGGCAACCTCTGCGCTTTAAGCTAAATCCTCTATACTGTTGGTTGTGTAGGTGTCTTGGCGTGGGTGTAATCACCCTTTGCCTTCATGAACATAACATATTAGCTTAACGGCGTAGTGCGGCACACGAGGCAGGGTTGTGACAGTATTAAAGAGGAATAATTACCAGCTAGTCCGGATTGCAGTATAAAGTGTCATTTGAAGCCACTCTCTGAGCGAATCAAGTGCCCTTTTTACTGTAATTGATGCACCATGGGACATATGCTAATGCTATTTATGAGAAGGTGATCTAACAGGCAACGGGATTCGCTGTAGAAATTAAACTTATTTTAATATGGTAATGTAGTGACATTTGAACCGCCCTTAAATTTCCCGGCACAAATCACTGCAGATTTCTCTAACATTTAACAGCGACAAAGCAGAACAACAAGCAATTAAAAACAAGAGTGAGAATGCAGAAAAAAACACATTAAACACAGGCCACACTGATGGCAAGCAAAAGCATCATACTGTCACAATTAACACCAACAAGCACTATTGCTCTGTTTCAAAACCTAGTAAACTGCCTACAGAGACAGCATTTTAAGGCATCACAGACGCTCAACAGATGCTGTCTTATAAGATTCCTTGCTTTTAAACCAATTCTTGATGTACCCTTCACCTTAAAATATTTCTTCTGTCATCAATTCCGGTCCGAATCAATTTATTTAGTGATCTTATTATGCATTTATGGATTTTAGGGATACTATTCACTATCATTAATCTTGCTTTGGCAGTTTAAATTATTATTATTATTATTTTTATTTTATTTATGATGCATTTTGCAATTGCACTAAATGTATAATGCAATAGAACATTTTTTTAAATTAAATGCAGCATATATTATCACACTACCATTATTATGGTGTAAAGCTTCAAATTCATATTTTTTTTCCACTTATACATATTTTATGAATTTATATGCTTATAATAATTGAGATTTTCTTGCATTGTCAATTTTATCGCTTTTTTGGATTTCTTTCTTTCACTGGGATCACAACATTGAAAAACATGATGCATTCATTGCAATTCTAAACTTGCCAGAGCAAGAAAAATCTTTAACAATTATTAATTAAAATATTATTAACATACTTATAGTTTACTCAATATTATGCTATTTTACTCAAATCTGTGTTATGTTAAGGCTCACTGGAGTATTAGGGTGAATTCTCCTAAAATAAGTTATGTCTCATATTCTGTGAGCTTAAGTATAAGATTTTATTTATTGATTGATTTATATTGTCTGCATATATACAGCACTCCAAATCAGTCCGTTGTTTTAGACAGCAGGTGGCTAAGTAGGCAGCAAGACAGCTCACTAGGTTTGGGAGCAGAGCTTGTATTTAATCACTAATACAAACAAATCAAGATGATAGTTTCCGTGCATGTGCCAAAATCTGAATGACAAAAAACAACTTAAGAGATAAATAAATAAATAAAAGCATGTAACATGACACAAATGGGCTCAAATAAAAGAAACTGGTGTGCGAATGCGCTCAGGATGCGTACTGTGGCTAGAATTAAACATACAATACCCCACACTTAGAGTTCTCCAGGTGTGGATTTCTCTAGCGGACGTAGCCCAGAGGAGGAGAAATAAAAGACAGGGTATGAGTCTAGAGGTTAAGTAACACACACACACACACAGACCTTTCATACTTCACAGCATAAAATACAGCATCTGAGGGTCTCCTGTATGGTAGGCCAAACTGTGAGTGTATGTACTGCGCCTCATGCAACTCATTGAGCTTTGACTCTAGCTGAAATGGAGAAGCTTGAATGAGCTGGTGAGTGCTGAGATGGAAATGTTACACTGTCCCATGCCTCACAAAGAAACGTTTCAGCACATAATACATCAATCTACATTTAGAGCTTCATTATTTACCTTAAAAAATACACTATAGCCAGTATGCATATGACATTACCATGTGAGATTAGTTAAGAATAGTCAAGAACATGTCAGGGTCACGTTTCACCCTAAAATCACAAGAAATAAAGACCATTCAAGAGCTTTAAGATTTTTATATATATATATATATATATATATATATATATATATATATATATATATATATATATATATATATATATATATATATATATATATATATACATGTTACTAATAAGATGACAATTAAGCACATTTTCCATCAAATTTTCATTACAGTAATTTGGAGATTTTTTTTATATTTAAATATACATAAACAAACAAGCAAATAAATAAATAAAGAATGCAGCATGGTGAAGAGTATTGTCCTAATGTATGCTGAATTTAATTTAAAAAGCAGTGCATTGCAGTATTTAAAAATGCAATGACAATCAATTGAGAATAATAAGAAATATCTAGACATTTTACGGTAATGACAACTTGAGGGAATGTTTTTTTTTTATGAAATAATGTCACAATAGCAAAAAAAAAAAAAAAAAAAAAAAAAAAAGATTTAAAAAAAATATATATTAAAAATACTTTGATTTAAGATTTTAATATGACCTATACATGTTCTTAACCATTCTTCTGAGACAAATCCTACAAGTTTTAAATCTGACCTGTTGTACATAACAGGTGGCATCCAGAAATGTGAAACAGCACATTAGACTTCATGGAGTACTATGAGCATTGCATCTTCCTTTCAGGTCGTGCACAGTGTGTTTAAGTATCCGAACTGAACGGCACCAGAGCCAAATCTCCTGTGGCTCAATGCAAGAAGAAGGCCACAGTTCCACTTTTAAGAGATAGGCAAGCCATCAATTATTAATTACAATCTATCCTAGGCTCGGTCAAAGACGCCTGAGGGGACATTTTATTACCAAGAAGTAAAACATCAATTTGCCATTAGACTTAGCCTGTCTACTCCATTCATCCTTGTATTATTAGTTTAAAAATGAAGTCCATCTCTCCTGCCTTTAAAAAAAAAACATGCTTTACACAAGTTCTGAGAGATAAAAAAGCATAGCTTATGAGTTTGCAAGCATTTTTGATGCCACAGAAATAATTCATGGTGACTGAAAGACATGTAAAATGCTGCAATTCATGAGACATCATCGCCTGACTTAAGTGCTGGTGTCAGTGGCTAAAATATGAATGATCAAAAGAAGTTGAGGGATAAGCAATTTTGCTTTTTCTTGTTCTTGTGTAACTAGAGTGCAGACATCTACAATCATCGCAAATTAAATTCACGAGTCTTCTGGTGCCTAAAATGTACAATTCCAGTGCACTAGACTAGTCTGTTCCAAACCCTATTGAGCTGCTTCCCGAATTCAACACAATGTACTTGAGAACAGAAAATATGCACTGTCTGTATGTACTGATACGCTTGACCTTTTAAACCAAAAATTGGACATGGATAATATTGTATGCTTTAGTCATGAAATAAACAGATATCCAGTATCAGGACTGTGTGCCATTCAGAACTGAATTGAAAATGCCTCTAATTTATGTCCTAAATTTGAATTAAGGCAGATAACATGATGTACAATTTTAATAAAAAAAATAAAAATAAAAAAAATGAAATGCAATAAATATTATTGAATCAAATTATTTTTATTATTTATATTAAAATATTTAGCAGTACTTTTAACCACAAAATCTTTTTGATTAAAATAAAATCAACAGTATTTATTTATTAAATTAAATACTTTTATATTTAAACTGCAATATTTATTCACAAAAGCTAAGTTTGTCAAGACAAATTCTGAATGTTTTGTCAAAATCTTGTTTTAAAATCTAGATTTTTTTAATGCCTTAAAGTTTGAAGGTTTATGTGCCTTAAAGACAGAACAAAAGTTAAAATGAATGAGAAATAGAATGATTAATATTGAACAAAAGATAGACAGAACAACAACATGGCCAATTCAATTCAAATTCACATTCATGAACTAAACATTTAAGAAACATCAGTTTTTGCAAAATACAGCATGAGTTACTAGTCTTTCACAAGTACGGAAAGGTACAACAAATATTTAATCCAATATGTGCAAGCAATATGTATTAAATATTTTTGTGTTTCTTAAGAGTTTGGAGTTGCAACATGTGAACACATACTCTGACGATCTTAAAAGGCAGCTGCCTATATAGATCGCAGACAATGGGTTGGGAACACAATGCTACAGAATGGTAGTGTCTAAATACATGCATTATAGGTGTAAAGTTTTCAATGCAACCACAGTCTGAGCTGTTTGTGTGAATCCAGACTTGAGGAACTCTTGTATTTGCATATAACTTCTGCCGCTATGACTCCCACACATCAGAAAAATGACAAAAAAGCACAAACTATTATTGTAATATTCAAGCCTCAAGTTCGTGCCTTATGAAAAGCAGAAGTGCCCTTCCTCCATCGACTGTGGAAGATGAACACCTACTAAGGCCATTCATGGCTAACCTTTTGATTCCCGCTCTTTTAATAGCGAGATCTATCATTAAGTTTCAATTCACACTGCTCCAGACAGTGAAGCATTAACAATGGTGCTGTCAAGCTCTCCTTTACAATTCATGGTAATTAGAGTCTATTGATTTAGCTGGCGGTTTTAACCACTATTGTATTTCTGACTGTGGCTTGTATGGGCAATGTGTCGTTCGCTCTAAGGTCCTGGTTATCACCTTGCCTTTCTGAACAATCAAACAGGTTAAAAAACAAAAGGAAAAACTCCTAGCTTTAGGTTCATATGCATAAAGACTTAATCAACTATTTGAGGAAAGCAGCATGAGTGCAAAATCCTAACTATGCCATGAAGAACAGGAATAGTGCTTCATGGTGGGGTTCAAGTGTGATCTATAGGTTATTCACTTTTGTCCATCTAATGTTCCACAATGTGCAAATTATTAAATGACTTTCAATGAATTTACATGATATCTTAAAGTAGTAATCCAAGTTTTTAAGAGGTTAAATACTTTTCTTGTCATAGTTTAATATGCAGAGATGGAATAAATATTAAAAAAAGAAGAAAAAGATGCACACACATTGAAAGTGATTGCATCTCCTGATGGTGTGTTTAATTTTAGCACTTAAATTAATTATTCAAATCAGGTACAGGACAGTTTATCATCTCGTTCTGCATGCTTGTTTTTGAAGATGCAGCAGACTGTCCCATTCGGACATCATTTACTAGGACTTACAGCTTCAGTATGTACAGTACACTTGAATTGGTTCTTTGGAATGCAAAAAGTGTGCTTCTGGATATGTGCCTAGTTATAATGTCGCAATCATTTGACGAATTACTGCTGTCATGACCATTCAAAAATATACAAAGACATTTGACCATAAAATAGTCTTTACCTCCAGGTTTTCTAGCACAGTGTTTATAGTCAAATGGCAAAATGGCAAAAAGTCCCAATGTTTGTGAAGCATACAGTAGAAAGCAGTAGGCAGAAATAAATAAATAAACAACTTAATTTAAATAACTTGTGACTTGTTTACATTCCCAAAATAGTATATTTAATATGACCTAATGGCCTATATATGGCCTTTATATAATAAATAATTCCATTTAATAATGTAAAAAAAGATGCATACAACACACATAAACCTATTTCACACAATTTTTGACAAACATTTTGTGAAAGTTAATAATTGATTTCCTATAAAACCAATATAATGTCATGTATTATTAATTATTCAGTTGAATAATCCAAAATGAGATGTGCATATAACATGCATTCCTATTCCACGCTATATTTGAAGAAAACTCACTAAAAATTCACTTTAAAAACATTAAAATCTTATTAATACATTTCTAAAACCAATATAATACCAATATAGTACAAATAAGGAAATTTAATAATGCAAAATGAATTACACGTCAAAGTTCTGAAATGAAATTCTAATTTCACACATTTACTGAAAATTCACAAAAATACTTTTAAAACAAACAATTTATTATTAAATATCAATATGTTTAGACAAGACTGCAGATAGATTTTGTAACAAGGGAACTACCACTTACACAAGTGCAGAGCTGTCTCTGATAGGATCTTTTATTAACCCCATCCCTTTTACCTCAATCTCTAGTTTTTGCTTCAATTTAAAGGGTTCAAGCCTTAAATAGAAAGTCTACGATCTACGAGGAACAAGAGCAAGGTGTGTGAGTGCTGGTGTGCAGCAGGGACGACAGAGACGCTATGGGAAGAGGTGGGCTCTTGTAAGGCACAATGACATGAGGAGGTGTGTTGGGGGTGGGCGGTAAAGTTGGTGAGAGGAAGTGATGTAATGAAAGAAAGCCAGTGTGCATGTTTCACCAGGAGACACAAAAGCTGATTATGTCAAAAGCAATGCTAACTAACACCCTCAAATTCCGCCTGAGCTACTGTACATTGAAATGTGAGCAACTGCACACATACATTTTAAGTGTGTGGGCATAACTGTGTGTGTTTATGTAAGCAGTACCTGCGTTTGAAGGTGAGGAGAACGCCCAGGAGAATGATGACAAACATGAGGATTCCCGCAATGACGCCTGCCATCTTTACAGTGCTGTCCACCTGTTTTTCGGGCTCTATGTCATTGGAATTCTGGGTAGATGCACCTTTAAAGCAACAAGTACATCACAAAGAAAAGAAAGGGCCTTTAACTAAGACAAGAGCTGTTGAGAAAGGCTCTACGGTGACACACACAGAACAAACAAACACAAGAATTAAATGAAAACACTAACTGAAAGTACACAGAAGCACATCTCATGTTCTCACACTTTCATTTGATACATACAACCAGTCAAAAGACAGAAAACGAAAGACACGCGCATTCAAAATCAAGTTAATTAAATGCATTTAAATTCAGACAAAACAAATGCACAAGTGACATTGATCATTACTGTGTGGTGGGTTTATGGCAAGGGGGGATCGTTTATTGAATGGTATTAATTAACAGGCAAAAGACAAAAAAAAGGAGCTTTCAAATACTGGATCACTGTGGTGAAATATGAAACACTCTAGGGCCTTTGGATTCTGGGTTAGAGAATGCAAAATAACCAAAAGACAATTCAATGCAAGGAAAGCAAGCATGAAATATGGATACAAGAGACAAAAAGATTCATGCAGATGTATGTGTGTCTTTGTGTGCATATGTGTGTCGTAAACTTGCATGCAATATATTGTTATTGTAATATCTGTGTAAAATCTTCACCATGCATGATTTTTAGAAAATACTGTTCAGACTAGCGTGGCTCCGCACCAAACGGCTCATCTACTTTCATCAGGCATGTAATTCTACTGTGAAATTGCCATTATTTCTATGAAAGAACATCAGCTGTTTGTTGTTGTCGTATTTCACTGTTGAAAAGATCATAATCATCTTTGCAATTTATTTTCAAAGCCTTAACTAAATGAAACATATTCAACCATACAATAATCTACATCAATCCTAATGATATGAAGAAGAAAGGCTGCATAGACTTCAAAACACATATAGATATAAATAAATAGCTTAGCTGCATTATATATGTGGATAGATACACAAACCATAGGAAAGTATGGTAGAATGATTAAACAATTATGTTGTTATATTTACCTCCACTTCTTCTTTAAGAGAATGTTTGAACCTGCCAGTGTGACATCTTTAACAATCTGTTGCATATTAAAGCATTGATCTCTCTATGTGGGCGGTTTGCTTTCATGTAAGCTCAATAATTTGATTTATTTATTTCCCTCAAACCGTACAGTTCTTTTAAGCATGAGCAAACATTCAACATTAAACGTACAGACATTTCTGGAACAGTACATTGAAGAGCTAAACCTTCAGAGCAAACAAAACAGTATTTCTGTCTTGTTTTTCAGTACAAAAAATGTGTGTAAATATACATACACACACAAATATGTTTTATTTTTATTTATTGATGGAGTACAAACTTATTCAAGGTTCAGTTAATGAAAAGAACGTGTTACTATTTTATGCAGTTTTGCTTATCAAGGTGTTCTAAAGACGTTCAAATGAAAAAATACTATATATATGAGCTGAAAGTAATTTTCAAATGACATCAGTGACCAGAAGTTATTCATTTCCATTGGGTTTGCAATTTAAGGTGGCATAACCAAACCCCCTAAAAGACATCCAAGACTGGACTTTGAAAACATTTACAACTTTAGTTTCTTTTGACCTTTGAAAAGAACACTGGGCCAAGCTCTGCTAACCTTGCTAGTCTTTGGAATGTTTTCCAGCCAAACACATTTTGGCTCCATCTACAGCTGTCAGAAGGTGAAGTGAGCGCTATGGATGGTCTATGTGAATGGACTATGTGTTCTCCTTTGACTCTATCAGCGTAGTAACTGAACTCCATGTCCTCCAGTCTGCTCTGATCTGATTGGGTTCAACAGTTCATGATTCACACACACACACAAACACTCACACACACTTACTCCATGATGGGGTTCTTTCAGTCTATTTTCTGATATCATCCTCCAAGACAGCCCCATCTTCACGACAATACAACAATATTAATCTTGACCAACCAATTGACTTATTTTACTGACCCTTTAGAAAAGAAAATCACTTCTCATAGAGCTCTATATGGCAGCATACACCTACGAATTGACTAGATTCATTTTTAGTATGTACATTTACAATTCACTGGCACAAAAATGTAAAAACAAATTATCTTTAAAGTGAAAAAATATTCTTTAGATTTTTTTTAAATGTTCTCCACTCTAAGAAAAAAAACTATTCTTTTAATGTTCATTGAAAGGTTTTTTGGAACAAAAATGTTTCAAACTACAGCTTTAAATAACGATTTTACAACTGTTAATTACATACGTACTGCCCACAACCTAAAAAAAATATAGAAGTGCTTGTATCTGTATCATTTTGACAATAATATTGGTTCTGATGACTCTTACACTCATATGAATCATAAGGATCTCAGTGATCCTTTAAGAGCTGTGCTATTTTTTATTTACCATAAAATTGTATGTAAAATAATTAAGAAAAACTATCTGCCCTTGATTCTAGAAGCACTGTACATTTACCTTCACCCACAAGCCCTGCTTGTATGCCCAATAAAATCTGTGAGTATGCAAATCCTTTTATTCTGAGGGGGTAAAATTAAGTATCAAAGAGGAATTATTATCAAAGCCCATCATATTAAAATATAATCCCTACCATATACTGGGGGAGTTGGAGTGGGTGGGTTTTGCCATTTTAATTGCTGGCATTTTGCGATACTCTGTGTGGTTCTGTTAGCGTGTGAAATGGTACTTTTGTATAACTTTATTTAAAGCAGGTCTGTAGGCCGAGGGATTACGCAAAGGTTTATAGGGGTGCATATCGCCGCTGACATCTCTATTGCCATTGTTCTGGAGCTGACAGGATTACGGATACATCGTTGGATGCATCTAACAGGATTATAATCTCAAATGGACTGGGATTAAGACCAGGCAGCCATATAAACAACCCATGATGCTAATATCTCAAAAAAGCATCCCCCTTTAGCAAATACAGAGAGGTTAATGGGTGGATTTTAAATACATTTAGTTCAAAATCCTTTTGTTTCTAATTCACAAGTGTATTTGTGCTTATATTTAAGCATTGTTGGTCTTGAGCATTTTGTTAAATTTAAGATGGGAGGATTGAGAAACAAAGGTATTTGTGTAAACTGACAACTGATTTGAAGCTCAAAGTGCACATGCATAATGCATGATGTCTTTAGTTTTTATTTTTATTTTTTATTGGAACTGTTGGGATAATGTAGCAAACACAACTAGATTTGGCTTTTTATTGCTTAGTGAATATTACTGGCCCAGGAAAAGCCACACCTAAAAATATAAAAAAGCACTTTGTAGTTAAGTACTGTGCAAAAGTCCAATGTTTTGTATTTTGGATCTTTCTTTACCATAAACCCCACTATGCATTCGCTAACCAGTGCAATGACATTCATCCATATTTAAGTTTCAAGTGTCAAATTACTTTTGGGGCCACTGTACATTAAAATTCATCTCTTAAAACATAAATATGATCCTTATAACTGCATGTCAAAATATGCATTTAAAACCTAAATGATGAAAGCTGCAATCTGCATAATTCAGACGATTAAGCATTGTAATGGTTCACTAGCTGGCTAAAATCTCCTGTGCAAAGCAGATATCCAGCAAGACCCTTTGGAAATGTGAGATATTTTAGTGGAAGCAATTTGTAATTTCAGTCAGGGCAATTGAACATACTGTATATGACTGTAGAGTGAAATGGAGAAGCACCTAAATGTGGACCTTACTGCACTGGAACTAAAGAGCTGACACCTGTGTCTGAATATCTATTAATATTAGGAATAAATGAAGAATAATATGAACATACAATAAACAAATATAACAATTAAGTGCTCTTCCCAATACAATTAAGCACAGTTAGGTACTTTTAATTATTCCACACACACTGCATATATGCACAGGAAAACATATCTAGAATAGTAAACACACACAAACATACACATGCTGGCAAACATACTCACATGCACGCACACACACACACACACACACACGCACGCACCAGTTAGGCTGGGAGGGTCAGAGTGTATGACTGGGATCATGTTAGGTGAAGCAGTCACTTGAATATGTAAGGGGTGGAGTGTTGTAGGTAAGGCAACATATATCACTTTATGCTTACATTTTGCTCAGAAACTTATTAAGCTCTACTGTAAAGCATTTTTATGTATAACCAAACAGCAACTACGTAATGGTCTGGGTAAAAATAAAAATAAAAAAATAAATAATAATAATACACTCCAGAACAACAGAAGGGTTATAGAGCTAAAAAAATATAATAATATAACATTTATACATTTATACATACAATTAAAATGCATATCATTTGTTTTTATAAATAAGAAATACATAAGGAACGCCCCCCCCCCACACACACAATTATTTACAGATCATTTAAAGCAAGATTATGTAATTTCTAAGGAGGAAATTTTCTTTAAAAGAGGATAACTGATATTAATTATGGATTCCATTTTCAGAGCATAACAAGGTCATGAGCAAAACTATCATAGAGGGGGATATCTTTTGTTTTTAAACATGAGATATGAATAATAATACGATCATTTAAGACATGTGGGTGGCACTGTACATTATCAGGGTCCCAAATTACAACAGTGTCAATGGAGTCAATGAGAACCAGCTAGACTTTTTAGTGAAACAGACATGCAAAAAATGCATTGAGATGGTGATGGAGAAAAGCAGAATAAAGGAACAAGGTTAAAAAAAAAAAAAAAAACTGAATGAAAATAGAAAAAAGTAGAGAAGGAAACAACAGATGAAATGTGGATGGGTGGAAAGAACAAAGAAGAAAGAAAAGTTTGACTATGGTATAATATTCACCTTCACTGGGAATGACAAGTATGTAGGGCGTGGTATTTTGTCCCCTACCTATTACCACTAACACAAGGTTTTACGTTCCAGGCCGGCATGCATGAGAGAAAAGAAGGAAAGAAAAAATAGTCTAAAGAATTATGCTTTCAACTCAGTCATCTGAGCTTCCTTTGAGTGAGTAACATTTGGCTGGAAAGGACACTGAAATGTGTAGGATACAACAGGCAGGCTATTTCACACGGGAAAATAATATCTCTCCAGAATCTTCTAGTGGAACTGACAGAGTTACAGAAGATTTTAGAAATAGCTATTTTTTCACACTAATGCAAATATTTTCGAGGCCTTATGTTACTTTGAAAAAAACTATTCTATTCTGAGTATACAATTGTATGAAGAAGGAAAAAATACGGGGGGAATGCACTAAGACTGAATTGTGTCTGCTGTCATTTATATGAATTTGCATTGATTCACCCACCAATTTAATAAAGGAATTATTCAAATTAGGTAACTGTGCTAATGACACTACAAAATTTGCATGCTCTACCACTGCAATGCAAACACCTAAAAGGAATAGTTCACCCACAAATGAGAATTTGCTTAAAATGTACGCACATTCAGGGAATTCTGGATGCAGGTTCATAAGGAGAGATTTGGAGAAAATCTGCATTTAAAAAAAATAAAAAAAATCCACAACATTAATTGATGGTTTGGAGGGTTGTGGATTACTTTTGGATTATTGTGATGTTTTTATCATCTGTTTATCATCTGTTAGATGGCGTGTAAATATCCATTTTTGGGTGAGCTATTCCTTGAATGAGTTATTTTAAATACAGCAACTGATCTCTTTGATAACCAAAACATCTAGGGAAACATAACTTAATGGTATTTCAGAACACAGTACTGGGTTTTATGAACAAGGCAAGAACTTAAATCAGTCTAGTGCACATAGAAAAGACACGTGTTTGCATTCAATATACAATGTTGTTCAACTATTTCATCTCATTAAACTAGTTTGCAGGTATTGAGTGAATACCATGTGCAAAAAATCACAAAAGCTGTTTAGTGAATTCACCCCGTAATCTAAAGCATTAAAAAGGCAAGGGAAGGTTGAAACGCTCAAATGTCTGTATCCAAGGCATCACAGTGTAAAGCATGTGTTTCTATGACAGAAACACAAAAGTAATTGGTTTTTACAATTATAATAAGAACCCAACTCAGGACGGATCTAACTGGGATATGAACGGAAAACAGGCCATGACCAAAAGAAAAGAAAAAAAAGCCTAAAATGGACATGGAGTTCAGCAAAACAAACAAACAGGTGTGCGCAGAAGCAAGCTTATTGAATAAAATGCAGAAAAAGCCAAAAGGAATGAAAGAAAACTGGAAAAGAAAGAATGGGCAAGGAAAAAAAATATGATGAGTGTGTAGCACTGGACGGCAATAGTGCCTCTTTATCTGTGATGTCCATTAAATAATAGAAAGTCTTTTGTGATTGCTCTGTTCCTGAAAGTGATTATGTAAAAGGGTCTTTTTACGGAGAGGAGGGGAAATGAAATGGAGCAAAAGAAACTGAACAGAATTGTTGGCCAAACGTAGATAATCATGCAGGTAAAAAAAAATGGGATTTGAGTTTTTCAATGAAACCGGAAGCACTAATCTCAGTCCGATGCAACTGAGCTTTGTCTGAATGTACAACTTAAATGAAAAGGCTTCGTGCTTTTTTTCTTTTCTTTTTGTACCTCATCATGTACCTTTAGTAATGGGTTCCACTATAAAATCAAAGGTCTATTAAGAATACAGAGGAAATAGCATTTCTAATATTACATCTGCTTAATTCCAACCCAAACATTATTTCAATGAATTTGATTGATTGATTGTGTTTAGCTACAGGGACTTAAACTATCCAAATATCAACCCAGCCAAAGAACTTTTCCAAAGCAAGTCTCATCTGGATATACAACAGAACAGGCAAATCAATAAACAAATAAATCAGTAGTAATTAATAATAAAGTGTTTCATTCATACGAGCTAAAATTAATTAATTAATGAAACAATTCTCATACCTTTGGTAGCCAGTCGCACACAGTTGATTTTGGTTTCCTGGAAGAGGAGAGAAAAGTTTGTGTTTTAATTAAACATTGAAAAGACACTGTATTGAGGAACATTGTTTTTGTCAAGCTACAGTGATCTTAGTAATTGCAACACAATGAAGTGCGGCTTATTTTCATCATGAGGTGCATGACATTAAGAAACAGTTCATTATATAACAACATTTCTAATGATAGTGAAGGGTTCCCAACTGCAGTGCTAAAGCCAAAACAGAGAGAAATTATCTTTATACTTCAGTTTTCCTATGCATGTTAAGTCATTACAGTCAACTTAAAGACATTTATGGTCATAAAACTTGCCCTGAACAAAAAAATAAAACCTGATTTAATCCTTAAAAAATTACTTTTGATGGTATAAACGAATGTAGTCATGTTGTTTCAGTCATATTTAACATGAATATGAATAAAACTGCTAATTTAGATAACAACACATTTTCTTGTTCTAGTCTATTCCATTTAAAAGCGTTTGTGGCTGCCTCTGGAATGCCAGTTATGATGATAAAAATCTCACTTGCATTATCCGAATGGCACGTGTGGCGTGACAGGTGTTAATTAGCCGGCAGATTTTGGTGTGAAGTGTGCATGGAAGTTTAGAGCTCTGAGACAGGAAGCCAGATGCTACCATGTGTTTCTGTGAGCATGTTTACAACAGCCACTTGTTTTGATTAGATCTGCTGTCCTTGTGCACCTCATCTCAGCAGGCACGTAAACAGTAATGCCTACACATCACAGGGCCTTGGAAGGTTTTGCTTACAGCAATACTTCAGAAAGTTATACTGTATAGCAGCTGTATTAAACATCTGAAAAGAGTGTCAGAAGTACATGCTATAATCTCAGCATTGCCACAGGAGGCTCTATAGCATAAATTATTTTCTTCTGTGCTCATTTTTCTCTTTACGTAAACTACTAACGTCATGGTAGAGCAACTGTTTGACAAGAATCTTACTGAAAGGATACACCAATGATAACAACGCAGCAATGCAAGAATGCAAAAAATGAAAATCCTGTCATTATTTATTCACCTTCATGTCGTCCTTAATACCTAGTAAAACCTGAGAGGTTTCTGTCACTCCATTGAAAGTCCAGCTAACCAAACCTTAGATGAACAGATTTATTTGATGTGTTTATTCATAAATAAACAAATACAAAGTGGCAGGTTGTATGGTAAACACAGAACCTCAAACATGCTCTCTATTTATACAGTACAGACCAAAAGTTTGGACACACCTTCTCATTCAAAGAGTTTTCATTATTTTCATGACTATGAAGATTGTAGAGTCACACTGAAGGCATCAAGGGCTATTTGACCAAGAAGGAGAGTGATGGGGTGCTGCGCCAGATGACCTGGCCTCCACAGTCACCGGACCTGAACCCAATCGAGATGGTTTAGGGGTGAGCTGGACCACAGACAGAAGGCAAAAGGGCCAACAAGTGCTAAGCATCTCTCGGGGAACTCCTTCAAGACTGTTGGAAGACCATTTCAGGTGACTACCTCTTGAAGCTCATCAAGAGAAGGCCAAGAGTGTGCAAAGCAGTACTACTTTGAAGAACCTACAATATGACATATTTTCAGTTGTTTCACACTTTTTTGTTATATATATAATTCCACATGTGTTAATTCATAGTTTTGATGCCTTCAGTGTGAATCTACAATTTTCATAGTCATGAAAATAAAGAAAACTCTTTGAATGAGAAGGTGTGTCCAAACCTTTGGTCTGTACTGTATGTCGATCACTGTTTAGCTCTAAATAAAAGCCTAAAGCCTAAACCTGTTCATCACACTGTATAAAGCAATAATATCTCTTCACAAGACTTGATTTATTTTACACCTGGGCTTTTGATGGAGGGACAGAAAGCTCTCAGGTATCTTCAAAAATAATTTAATTCATATTTTGAAGATGAACCAAAGTTTAACGAGTTTGGAACCACATGACAGTGAGTGGGTGGACTATCAGTTTAAGTTGCACTTGCATTGCAGTGTCTAAGTAGTCACACCTGTGTATGTGCACTTGCCCAGAATGTGCTTCTACCTTAATAAGTGCACTCCAAGTTACATTAGATAAAATCATCTCCAGAATGACAGCCTAGACAGCCTAAAAAATCCCTTTAAATGTTCACAAACACGCAGTTCTCAAAATTCACTACTAATTTTTTTTTTTTTTAGCACCACTCAACATCACTTTGCTGTATGCTGTATAAATCATTCAAATTAATCTGCCAACTGATTCTTTACAAGTTCAGAATGCTGCTATCCAGAGACGTGACAACACAGACAAAAAAAATTGTTTGTTAACAGGGTTAATACTTGTATACTTGTCTACGGTATTCTGGGTGATTGCTAGGTGGTTTCGCACTGGCGCAGTCAAAAGACTCAAGAATGGGGTCTATGACATTCTGACTCCTAGATGTGCCCCCAGCCCCTCCTTCAATTCAAGTCTATGGGGTGCAACCTCCGCCAGGTCTGATTACTTAGACAAGTAAAAGCACACCTCTCCTCAACAAGACGCATGATTTGAGGTATCATTTGCATGTGGGATGGTTAGGAGCTTTAATAAATGACTGACCCCAATGAAGCTCGTCTTAGCAAACACCACTAACAAATCAATCAGAAAATGCATTTTGAAGAAGCAATACAGACAGTCTCTCTCCTAGTATTTATTTTATAATTCACTGTGCCTTTATGAGTGGCACTCTTCAGAAATATTAAAAATCCCCTTGGCAACATATCAATTTGGGCTCACGGCAAATCTAAACCCATACGAGTTGCTCAAATACATCCAATGCTGATGAATGCAAACACAACAACACCCTTGACTCAAACTGTTGACACTGAAAAATGAACTGTCAATGCAGTGCTATGCAAGAAAAGGGCAGCCACTAACATGTGACCTCGCTGTCAGTGGCGGTTTGTCCCATCTGATTGTGGCATTGAAGCAGGGGGTGGATTGGCACAGCGAGGTGGAGAGCTGTCCATATGTGAGCGGACCATCTGTCTGTCACAGACTGCTATCGGACATGCAGGGTCAAACACTGCTAGCCACTGTAGAAGTGGGGGAAAATAATATTGTTGGAGTTTTATGAGGACTTTCAATGCAGATGAATGGAGGGAGGCATACAAGCTACAAAAACTGGGAGGGAAGGCAAAAAGATGGTACCATGGTTTAAACCTTTTTTTGTTGTTGGGGGTATGGTGTTCTAGAAGTACCTTAGAATATCAAGTAAATACCATGAAATATGAATAGGGTACTTATTATGTACCATGGCATTTACCATAGTAAGATATCACTTACAAAAAAGTACTATCAGATGGTAATATTACCCTATACTGCTCAAAACTTTGGGGTAAGCAAGAAAAAAAAAAGGAAAAAAGAAAAAAGAAAGAAAAAAAAGGAATGTATTATTATTGACAGTAGACATTTATAAGGTAAAAAAAGATTTAGAATTAAACTTAAAAGCTGTTCTTTTGAAGTTTTTATTTATCACAGGAAAGAAAAATTCCACAGAAATATTAAATTGTTTTCCCAAAAAATTCAAACATAAAAAAAAAAAAATAAATAAATAAATTCATCGTCAACCTCACACCGAAATAAGCAATTAAGAGTTTACTGAGGGGAAACTCTTAGTTAATAAAATTCTGCTACACCATGGTATGACTTCAGTACTTTTATTAAGAGAAAAGGGGGTAGCACTTTATTTTACAGTCCTGTTCCCCATGTACATACGATGTACATATTATAGTAATTACAATAACTATGTAATAACTAGGTACTAACACTGAACCTACCCCTAAACCTAACCCTACCCCATGTAGTTACCTTGTATTACCAGAACTTTCTTAGATAAATACACTGTAAGTACACTATAAGTACATGTACTGTAAAATAAAGTGCAACCGAAAAGGGTGAGAGGAGCTGAGGGCCGGTACTTTGTTTCTGAGTGCGTCGTAGTGCTGGGACTTGGGGAATGGAATAATAGCAGGGGGTCTCGGCTGATGGAAAACATCCAGTGACAGCTGAGCTATACTGTCTGCCCCTCCAGTCAAATAATTCAACAGACTGTCAAAGGCTTTTTAATATGACCGCATAACGACGGAGAGAGGAAGACTGAGAAAGAGGGACAAAAAGGGATGAAAAAGAACAAGTCTTTGCAGTGCAGGAAAAACTGCTGGGTGGTGAGTGAATTTGAGAAAAGAGTCTTCATCTAAACATCTAACTTCGTTATTCTAACAGACTGCAAAATAACTGTTGGCAGACTGAATAACTTTATGGGTGCTTTCACATCTCTAGTTCGATTCATTTGGTCCGAACCAAGGGCAAACAATTATACATTGTAGCATTTTTCTTTTTTTTTTGGTTCCTTTTCACACCACACTGATTGCTTTGGTCCGTACCAGTTGAAATGAACCAAAATGTAGTCACATAACAACATCTACATCACTCACTGGCCATGACGTATTTCCTAAACTGCTTTTCAATTGGTCAGAATTTACGTGCAGGAAAAAAATTCCAACATAAGAGGAAAAGCCAGCAAACAACACGGAGACAACACAACTATGGAGAGACGACTGTGCGGGCTGGTTTTGTCCCTGGCCACAATCTATTACATTGTTTGTATACACCACAATATGCAAAAAATACATTTCTATAATGAAGCGCGGATGCGGCTTGAAAAACAACGTTCTAATGCACTGCAAACGGCGAGCTGGAATTGCTCGTAACTTCAAGCGGAGGCATGCATTAATTCTTCTTAACTCTGACATGCTCATGGTAATCTGACCAAATTTTTATGAGGCTCCGCACCTCCTCACTACTCCCAAGTTTGTCCATGCTAAATTGCAAACTGTCAATAAACACTTCCTCATCCCATAAAGCACAACGCAGCTGACTACGGCAGCTGGTTTAGTCCAAAGATGATCAGTACTTTTTGCAGTTGGGTCTGTTCGAGGTCGGATCACATTCTCAAATCACATCACAAATGAACCGCTCCAGAGTTTCTTTGAAAGCGTACCGAGACCACCTCTTCAAGCTGGTCCGCTTTAGGTGCGCACCAGAGTGCGATTGCTGCTTTCACACCTGCCCAAACGAATCGCACCAAACGGGGAAACGAACTGTGGTACGATTCAACCGAACTAAATGAGGCAGGTGTGAAAGCACCCTATAAGGAAAACGCTGCTGGTCTGAGCAATGATGCTAAAGTGCTGTGGCTCATTGTCAAGTTGTTGTGAGACCATTGCTATAGTGGTTAGGATCTTCTTAAACCAAACAAAAGCAAAAAAGATGGCTTTTGTTGCGAAATGGAAAGATTGGCACATGTATGACAGTTCTGAAAGAAAAGAAAAGCAAAAATAAGCTAATAACTCTCCACAGACAAATCCAACTGACTGCAATTTACTAAACTTGAGTGACAACTTTTCATTAATGTTTTTAAAAAGAACACAGGACTCATGACAAATGCCTAATGGTTAGCCAGAGAAGTTAAAGAATATGGATTTCATGTCACCGTTCAGCTTTTTGCCGTGCCTGCTAGAGTTAATCCATATGACAGCAGATTTACAGTCTATACCGTTTCTAGGTGGTCACTCGCTCAATTCTGAAGCATTCTTTGGATTAGTTAGCCATTACAGCAGTTTTCTTGACATGCCTGTTGCTAATTTTTACTGATGACAACAGCTGTAACCTAGGAAACTATACCTAACTATCAACTAGTTTCTAGAACTGATTTCTTCTAAACTTGGGCCTCTAGAAGGAACAAATATCCACATATATTCTACAGACATGATTTATAATGAAACTTATTTGTCATAAGCAGCTTTTGCACGTCACACAAACGGGCTGATCAAAAACATTATTTCCTAGGAGACGAAAAAACCATCCAAGTGTCTCATAATTTAAGATATGTTTTCTGCAGTGTTTTAAACAGATTTTGAATTGGATGCTTATAATTAGGAATTATGAATGCAGGTATGAATGATAACAACAACCTCCTGAGGCAATCATCTACACATTAGGGGCTCAGGAGGGAAAACGCTCCATAGAGAATGAATAAAAGAAATGTGTGTTACAAAATGACAAAAGAAAAGTGGCATCAGCCAGTTGTCTGGAGGTATTTGAGACAGCGGCGCTACTATTTCAGGAGACGTTGCTTTCGAGAGTAACACCTTCAGTCTGGTGAAGTATTAGCAGGAGATTTAGACAAAAGAAACTAAAAAACAAAGCAAAATAGTATGACACAAGCTGCTTGTGCTGTCTATAGTTTTTTCATTCATACATAGCACTCTGTTTCTCATAAAGAACAAAGGAAAGCTTGACAGCTAACTGCAGCGTCAGGTGTAAATGAAGAAAGAAAAGGCAAGAGATTCTCAAAAAACGTGTTAAAGAAGTGTGAGACGCTTCAAAAATACTCCCAACTGCCACGAGAGAAATGTTTAGTCTCCAACCAAGAGTATCAATGCTTTCAGATGCTGATGAATTGCACAGAAAAACAGGAAGAGGGTAAAATACAAATTAACCCATGATTAGGGCTATTCCCATTTCATTTAATTAGTAAGCAATTAATCATATTCATGAATATACCGTATGAATACTGCATTGAGTATTTCATTGCACTGACCGAATGAAAACTCTGCATTCAGTGTTTGAATGCATCAAGGCACACAGTTTGGGTAGTTCATCAAGATTTTAGTTTCAAATCTAAATACATTTGGATTGGGTCCAGACAGCTAGTAAAAAAAAAAGAAGCTACTATTAAAATAAAATAAAATAAAATAAAATAAAATCTACTACTATTAAAACTATTAATACAGCTATTATTATTATTATTATTATTATTATTATTATTATTACAAGAACATTTTGTGCTTTGGTGAAATAAAGGAAATCTGACATTTCACGAAAATTTACTCAATAAATAGTGCAGCTTCTTAAATATTTCTTCTTTATTTATCTGACCTGCCAACTGAACATTTAACACTAGTCCTGGGGCACATGATTTTTAACACTTTGTTTGTTTGATTATTTTTTAATTGTCCAACAATAGCTGCCACACTCAAACAAGCCATGATTTCACCTTTGACAGGTCGCGACTTTTAAATGAAAGCTGTTTTCCTCCAGAGTGTTTGCTCCTATCAGAGCAACACATCAGTGGAAACAAAGTGCCCCAAACTTGTCCTTTTACCTGCCACACAACGAAGACGGGACACGCTTTACGGGTTCCATTTTGTTAAAAGCTGCATGTGTCTGTTTCAATTTCTGTCTAGTGTGAGTTCAGCCACTTAAACGAGTGAGTGCCTCTTCACAACTCCGTATCCCTCTTTCAGAACAAAAGACGCCTGCAGCAGCAATTACTTGCTCTTTTAGCCCAAGCGTCTGCGGTCCTGTTCACAAACACAACCGAGGGACAAAAGAGAGCGGAGGAATCCTAATTTAGCTTAGAACAGTTTGAGACCACTATTCCCCTGACCACCTCCCTCCCCTTTCTCGCCATCTCTGGCAAGACTGACATGATAAAGTCTATCAAAAATGACCTGGTGCTATTAGCAGTGCCAGGAGAAACTCTGTGGGCAGTGGCACTCTGAGATGCATTCATTTATGGACTGCTGCTACACGGAGAGATAAAAAAAAACAGTAGTATTTCTATTAAGTTGATGTGTGCAATGTCAACTGAAGAAGGGCTCTTTTCGGGGGAATCAACCTATGATTTGCTTCAGCAGGGATAAGAAAAGGTATTTTTACACCCCCAAAATTACACACTTCATCTGACTAGGCCTTAAAAGTCATGCTGGCATTTGGACTCCATGGAAAGTGATGATGACTAGAAAATTTAATGAGGCCTACAGTTCTTGTTCATGCTGACATTATGAGCCAAAGAGTTACCCAACTCCTTTATCCTATCAAGTAATATAGAGTGACATACTGAGTCAAATGCTGCACTCAGGTCTAACAAAACCAAAATGGAAGAGGCACCAGAGTCAGTTGAGACCAGAAGGTCATCGATAACGGGAACCAAAACGGTCTCAGTAGTGTGCCCTGACCTACACCCAGATTGGAAAGGCTCTGAAAGGTTGTTAAAAGACAAATGAGAATGTAATTACAACATGTTTTAGGACTTTAGCCAGAAAAGTAAGATTTGAAATGGACTTGTAATTTGTTAGATCAGAGGTATCGCATCCAGGCTTTTTAAGGTCTGGTGTGATAGCTGCAACCTTAAGTTCACACAGAACAATCCCAGTAATAAGAGAAGAATTAACAATATTTAATATGAGGTACTGATTGTCACAGAGTCGGGGAAAGAACCAATAGACTTATAGATAAATTCAATTTTATCCTCCCAAAACTTAAGAAACCTGTTACACTGCTGAACAGAAGAACATGTGCGATTTGTTAGGTTTTAAAAATTTGTTAATAGTCTTAAAATTCTTGTTTGGGTTTGAAGCATCATCACTTATATTAAGTGACACTTAATCTCTGAATGTCTTTATCAGATAAACTAAACAAAGTTTGAAATGTGCACTTGGTATTATCATTTGTTCTCCTGTGCAATCACATTCAGACGTGTCCAAAGTCCAAATACTCTTCAGAGTCACTGTATAAAGCACTGATATTGTTTTGTATTTTCCATGAATAAATATCATTACAAAACTGCACAGAATGCCCCAAATCAATAAATGATTCTACTAATGACAACTGCTACGTACATCAAGCCGGACTGAATAGCTATCAGTATGACAGGTAATCTCAAAACTGAATTGCATTGTGAATTTATTTGTTACTTTGCGCCCGTGGAAATGAAAAAAATTGAATCACACACATTTACACCAAACGCTCCTCAAGCACACTTGGAACAAGGTAAGTTGAAAACAAATCTGAACTACCAACCTAAATCCATATTTTATGCATGAATCTCCAATCAAATTATCTGGGTCACGGTCTGAGGTTGTTTTTGAGTGCTTTTCTCCAGCCGCCTGAGACTGAGAGATTGAATTGAATCAAATCCAATCAAATTGGGAACCACATACTTCAAAATGCACAGCAATGCAGCAGGCCCAAATGGATCCTTTACTGAGTGCATTGTGCCTGCTGAAATGCTAATATGTGAATATATATATCTAGGATAGCCTTGTAATTTTGGATGATATGTAGGTTATGTTCTGTGTACTTTTAGACTTTTTATCCTATGGCTTCATACTTTAAAACAAGATTTTTTTCCCCCAATGGTAAGACTTGTAAAGATATAAAGATGTAAAGATGACTTGTTTAAAGCTGAATCACTCAAAAAATGTCATTAAAAATAAGAGTTAAAAAACACTACTTTTTCCCACCATTATCATCATTGGTGTTTTTTAATTTACATTTTTTTATCATTCACATTATTGTCAATACTGTTTCTTATTTTGATTCCTATTATTGCAATACTATATTATAGTAAGAAATACTGATATATATTAGTTTTGTTTTTTTTTGACGTGCATCTGCACTTGTTTTTGGCATGTGCATGCTTAACAGCATTTGTTAGAACAAAACATATTAAAGTAAATATAGTATTTTTGGACATTATAATGATGAGTATTGGAAAATGCTCAATTGTCATGAAGTTCCATTCTCATGTGCAAAATATATTTCATTATTTCATTACCAATACTCAAGTGTCAACCGTTATCAAGAAGACTGAATTGGTCAATTAAATAAACATTAAATGGGATACTCACCCCATTGGCTTTGCTCAGGGCCTGAAAGTAAATGCTGTAGCTTTTGGCTGGTGACAGCGGTGCGTTCCAGTAGCCATTATAAGTCTTGTTGTCTCCTATAGTAAAGGGCTGTACTACAGCAAGGCTTACGGGGGGGAGTTCAGCCGCGAAATAGTGAGGTGAATTCAAGATGGAGGCGTTTTTGAAACTAACAGGAACGGAGAAACACTCCAACACATCAGTGGCTCGGCGAACTTTCTGCTTCCTTTGCTCTTGAACCACCAATTGATAAGCACTAGAGGGGAAAAAAAGATGAATTCATGTACTAAATATCAAAACAAGTACTTAATATCTCATTATTGTAGCTAGTCTCTGATGAGGCCTCAGAAAAATTAATGAAGAGGCACACTTCCAATAGGTTTTTATTTAAGTCAACACGAAACATGTTCACAATGCATTTAATTTCTGTAATGTGACATAGTGATGAGGAAAACATGACATTCAATGAGAAAACTGGTGCACAATAAATCTAGCTTAATATGTAAGGTGCCAATTGTAATATTTAAGCACATCCTTTAGCATTATGTTGCAGCCTCTCGATTCGAGAAATATCTTCAGTTAGTGATGGCACATCCAAAAAAAAGACAGGAAGGGAGCTGTGCCCGAGGCAATTTAACGAGCCATTAAAACCATCAAGAACATCTCTTCCCGTAGCTTTCTAAGAATCACAGAAGGCCTTCAAGAATTCTCTAACGCTAGCAACTAGCTGCTAAACATCTCTATTAAACTCTCTTCTTGGAAAAAAAACTCTTTAAACCTGCATGAGACCCAGCAATACACAGCTGCTTCTCCTCTTGAAGAAAACAACAAGGCAGGCGATGCAGTAGCGAGCCAGCAGAGGGAAATCTCTACTACGCTAATTAGCTGGAGGGGAGGTGGTGGATTTGTGCACATTGGGCTTTTTGAAAGTGCTCATCATGGGGAGGACTGGATAGGGACATGTGTGTGTTTCAGTACACGATGAATAGATAAGGACATCTTTTGAGCTTCTTGTGCTAATAGTACTTGTTTGCAATTATGTGGTCTTACGCCAAGAACATGCTTCCCAATTATGTGCAATTTGGGAAATGTATGTTCCGTGTAGCAAAGACGTGGCAAATTATCCTAGCCTCTAATCTGGCATCTTTCATAAAGGATAATTTCCCATGACCAAAGAGGCCTGCCTGCTTTTCTCTTTCAGACACACTGGATCTCCATTTCAAACTAATGGCTTTAAGTGCACACTGGATGTTGTGTGTTGTGCGTCCGCTCTAACCCAGGTCAAAAGATGCTGTAATTATAAACAATTATCAGTCACGTATTTTTTATAAAGATGCTTATGGATTGCCAGGGTGATATGCATTTTAGAGCACACTAACATTCCACATTTATTTATAAAACAGGCATCAGTTTGGTTCTACCCTTAAATTATATAGAATAGAATAGAATAGAATAGAATGTTATCATATATTGTCTTGCCAAATGCTATTAGTTGTTTAAAACTCAAACTGAAACTATATATATATATATATATATATATATATATATATATATATATATATATATATATATATATAAAATTTGGTAACACTTTCTATGAAGCCATATTTATAATACATTATAAGTGTATTCTTAAGGCATTATAATGAATGCATAATGCATTATAAATAACTTTTAATATGTTGTATAATCTCATTAATATTCATAAGAATAGATTTAATATATTATAATATTTACTTATTTGCGGTTATAGCGTTTAAGAGTTTGATGATTTATAACACAATGAACAAGCTGCATCCACTTTTACAAATTATTATTTTTCTCATAGTTATAATTTATTGTAAGTCCCATATCTTGCAATTTTTCTGATGCTACTTTACCTAAAGCGGTCAAAGATCACTTATAAGTAGGAATAATAATAATAATAATAATAAAAAAAATATTTCTTTCAAACAGCCATAAGATCAGATGAATGTGTAATATGACACATTTGCTTTAACAATTTTTATTGTAATATCAGTTTGGTTATTGTGATGGTACCCTTTAGACAGCGGATGATAATTAACTCTCCAGCTACATGTCATCTAGCCGTCAACAGAGTATTAGTATGTCTGCTACTGTAAATATATGCTAACACTTTATTTTGATGGTCAACAAACAGATAAACTTACTGGAAGTGTCTTTGCAAGTACGTCAACTTATTGAGCATATTCTTGAGCATACTAATACTCTACTGAGAGTTAGTCGGCATGTAGTTGCAAAGTTGCTTATAGTCGATTGATTAAGGGGACCAACAAAATGAAATGTAACCATATAAAACTGCCTTTTTTTTCAGTTGGAGTATTAAACTCACATCAATTGATTAACATTACTACAAACTGTAGTAAGAAACTGTGCAGATCTTAAATAAACAATGTCAAGATATGTTACAGTCCATTATACAGTAAATGAAGTAGATTTAACATGGTGTTCATTAAGTGTTATAAATAATACATTTAAATTTAAATAAATAAATTTATGCATTTAGCAGACGCTTTTATCCGTTTTTTACCTAACATGATTTCCCCGGTAATCGAACCCACAACCTTGCACTGCTAACCCAGTTCGTCACCACTTGAGCCACAGAAACAATGTACATCATACTATTAAACTTATAACCACAAATATATAAGTATTATGATGTATTAAAATTGTTGCATTATTCATGAGTTGATATAAAAAGTTTTTTTTTATTTTTTATAATGCATTATGCATTCATTATAATGCCTTAAGAATACCCAGGTAGTTTGCAAGGCACCATTTCTCATTGAAACATTGGTTTAACTTGATTTACTACAATAAAATTAACTGAAATAAAAATGAAAACTATATAGGTATATTTAAAAACTATTTAAAAAGGTAAAAAATTACAAACTTTACAATGAAAATGTAAAATATTTCAAATAAAAATTTTAACTGACTCAAAATATGAATAAAAAGTAGTATCTCAATGGTACTACAATAACACTGTCAAATACTGTTCAGAACTGTGCTTGCAACCAAATAATTGTCATTAATTACCGATGGGCTCCCATTGCACATCAACTGTGTCGACTTGCAATTTAGAGAATTTGCCAAAATCTGTTGCACATTCACAGTCTAAATTTCCAGACAGAGGAAGGCTCTGTTTAGGTGCCAAAACACAGCCAAATGGACCAGGATCCCCTCGAAGGCTTAGCATACAAATGATGCTTATTTGAATGACCGCATTTAAAAACCCTCAGGACCCCGAGTGAATCAACAGTAATGCACTTCTTCATTCAGTCAATGCACTAGACCTCTCTTGGATGATTGGAGAGAGGAATCATGGGTAATCTGGTGTATTCTTGCCTTTTAATGTGCTTCGCATTTTTCCGCAGATCTAATTAATTAATTTATTTATTTATTGATCCACATTATATTTTCTATTTACTATAAGCAACTTAGCAAAAACATGTCAGCTACCTCACATTCTTTTAATTTGCAACTACACTGGCTCTCATTAGAGTATTAGTAGACAGTTAGGTCAGGGATAGGGTTATGGTTAGTCGCATAAGTTGATGTACTTGCAAAGTTACTTACAGTCAGAAGAATGTCTGTTAACAAGTACTTAAATCTTCACAGCCAATGTTAAGGGTCCAGTGAGCACAATTTCAGGCTCCTAATCTCAGTAAATTGATAACAGCCAATTATGATTTTAAATTTCCTCATTATATCTGTTCTTTCTATATTCTCAAAAGAACACACTTGACAAGTACTTCCTTAGATTATGTTCTAAATGCAAATATTCTCAACATCAATAACATTTACTTTTATGCATTTGACAGACACTTTTATCGCAACTTAGATCGCATTCAAGGTATACATTTTGGATACTCACCTGACAGGGGCCCCTCGTGATTGGGCAGGTTTTAGGAGGACGGTGATTGTCGTGTCGGTCTCGTTGAGAGGAGAGTCGGTCTCGTATTCAGGCATGGATGGAGCTGCACACACACAGATTCATGTTAAAGGACACCAACTATCAGGATATAAAGCAAGCACAAACTGCATAGCTTAGCAGATCTCATCTCAAGTGACAAGGACAAATGGATGAGAACCGGATGTTTAAAAAGCTTTGCACTTTTTATCGGTTTATGTAACATGAGTTAATTGCATTTGCAAGTATAAAATGAACAATATTTTATAAAAGAGCTTTGAAATGAAAGTGCATTAATGTAAACACTTCATGCTTGCTTTACAATCTGAAGGAGATGTCAAAATCGTTGCATGCGGAATTTGACAGAATGTCATTAAAACACAGTTTAGCTTGTATTGAACTTGGACTCAGCTGCCTTTCAAACACACAAAAACATGTTTTGATATTATGCAGAATTAATATTCATGTATTTGTAAAAACATTAATTTCACAGTATTACTCCTACGATAAAGCATACAGTGTTGAAGCCTGACTCTAAACGATCATTACTATGTAATCGTTCTGAAAATGTCACTCTCACATTACAATGTTTAGATTCAGTGAACAATACGGTTTTAATAAATGGTGTCTGGCGTGCTGCACAAATGCCACGTCATTATGAAACGGAACGAACTGACAGCCGCGGGCCAGAGGAATACGGTTAAACTTGTGGAGGATGTTGTTTACGATTCATGTTCTCATTATTTTGTTCACTTTACATTAACTGCATTCCAATGATATTTATGCCAATAATACGACTCGCTAATGAGATTTTCGCTCCAGCAAAGCTTCTTTAAGACACAAAAAAGTCAAAATGACAAAACTAATTATGCAAATTTTAGAAATGCAAGAGATAATTAGGTAAGCAATCAAATTAAGCTTATTTAACCCTGTCAGTTCATGTTCCCTGAAATAATTTCATACATTATCACCAGTCTGTCTGACGTCAATACTCTTTATCCATAAAGAACAAATGTCTGTCACATTAACTCAATTAAACTGGAACTTGAGGGTCTGTTTTACTATAATTGCGTATAATCATCATTAGCCTTTGGAAAATATCCAATAATCTTAGCTGCACCCTCAGCTAAAACCCTGCCGTTCCCTTACCTGCGATTTTGGTGGCAATACGGTTGGTCACAGGGGGGCCGAAGCCTTTATTTGTACTGGCTTTCAGAGTAAAGTAGTATGTGGTGCCAGGATACAATCCTACGAAGAGATGATGGGTCTCATTTGGGAGTTTGAAGACATGGCCACGTTGTGTTGTCAAATCTGCACTGGGGTCTAGGGAGCCAAGTGCTTTATAGGTGATCTAATGAAAAAGAAGAAACCGATAAACATTTACAATGACAAGATCATTAAGAATTTCATAGATTCAGTGGAATCACAAATTTAAATGTATTATACCATGCATAGCTCACCAAAACTTTAAGTTATGTCTTATATTATTCACCATTAAGTCCAAAACCTGAATTACTTTATTTCTTCCAAAAAACACAAAAGAAAAGGTTTTGACGAATGCTCATGTTGCTCCGTTACATACAACGAAAGCATACAGTATATTGACCAAAGGCTGTCAGTTTCAAAGAAATTAAATGTTTCAATGACAAACCTGTCTTCACATGCCACATTTACATACATTTTCAATGAATGACGGCTTAAATTTAAAAATTAGCCTGTGCTTTTATTGGATTCCTTTTTCACTGAAAGGAGAAAGTCATACAGTTTTGCAACAACACATGTGTGATGAAATAACATTTCAGTCTGGAGCGAATTCTTCCTTTAAACAAAATTTCTTAATAAGGTTAACCCTTTGGAACAGGAAAAGCAATTTAGCACTGAACATTTGTTTAACTGGATCTCTTTCTATTACTTTGGCTTTTCTGCATTCAGATTTTTCTTCAAATATTTGAGACAATTCCAGTCACTACAAATGCAACCCAAATATTATATTATGAATACAATGAATAACAAGCACATTCAGTGCACTGCGCTGTAGATACAAGCCGCTTATTAAACACTTTTACGAGGCTTTCGGATTTGCTTTGCACATGTACATTTTAGAAAACGACATCCAGCTAAGAATTAACACGCCCCAAAACAACTACTAAACTAGGTTACAGATAACCATTTTCATGCTAAGACGCACATACCTTCCATATCTTAGAGGAGGCTGATGGAAATTGATGGCCACAGTGAATGGGGGTAATCAAAACATTTTAGCCCTGACGTTTCACACTTCATAACTCCAGTCCACAATTCAAATCAAATAAATTGACAGCTGGGTGCCTGGCAGGCCCGCTGCCTAAAAGCTTTTCATGCATAGTGGAGTGATTCAGAATGCCCTCTAAACACTCTCACTCACACACACACACACACACACACACACACACATCCGTGACTGTCCACTGACCACAGGCAACAAAACAGTCAGGAGAAGCAAATCTGCACATTCAAACCAAATATTACTCACACACATATTTGAGAGACAGACACAATTCACTGCTGAAACTTTTCAGACCTCGACATAAGACATCTCAGTGATTCTGAAATTAAAATTAATATTTGGAACATTGTTCATCTTTAGGAAAAAGACAACCACAGATGACATATATATGTATATAGACAGTATATACAATACAGTCACTTAAAGGGACAGTGCAACTAAAATCAAAACGTGAAGTGTAATTTATTCCTGTGATGCAAAGCTATATTTTTAGCATCATTACTCCAGTCTTTAGTGATTCCTCATTCTAATATGCTGATTTGTTGCTCAAGAAAAATTTCTTATTATTATCAATGATGAAAATAGTTATGCTGCTTAGTGGACACATTTTTTAAAAAAAATCAGCTTTTTATTTAATGAATAGAAAGTTCAGAAAAGTAGCATTTATATAAAACAGATTATAAATGTATTTACTGTCACTTTTGCTACATTTAATGTGTCCTTGTGAGAAACTCTTTGTTTAAAGGTAAACAGTTTGAAAAAGCAGCTTGGTAAATATATGCTTCTGCAGAAAAAACAAAGTCATTCAGGTTTGTAGCAACATGAAGATGAACACAGTTAAAAAATGACAGAATTATCATTTATTAGACAATGCTGTTTAATAAATGCTCTCATACTGACTCACACACACCATCTCTTCTGGGAGTATGAATGTTGTTGTATAGGACAAGAGCATGCAGTAACAGTATCCAGCTATTCATAGGTTTTCCTTAAACTCTCATGCTTGTTGTTTTATTTCATGTCAAAGGATTGTTTGTACTGTTTTTTTTATGTTTTCCAGCAGCCTAGTTTTGATTTAATATGCTATCATGTTTATGATTTCCTGTTGGGTCAGTAAATCACGCAGTGGTGCGGAGGTGTGGTGGAGCAGCCTGGTGTAATATACTGCCAAGCACAAGTTTACATGTTACGGATTATAAATCAGTCTTAATAGAGAGTTACAGCCTGAATTTTGCTTTTACAGCTGCCAATTGACTGTACATGCTGACAGAAATGTTTAAACCCTCTTCGGTCACTGTTTGGACAAACAGGTAATTCTGCTTCAACTCATGTCTTTAGTTGTGCCATAAGCATTTAATTGTGTTCTTTCTGTTTTAAATTCATAGGTTTTCTTGTAAATGAAAGGCCATTAGAGATTGATGGCACGCCTTTTATTAAAGGGGCTTTTAAAATATCATCTATTGCCTTTAGTGAAGCTCTTCTGTAAATCTGTGCCCTCGATCGGTGTTAATATACTCAGCCAACAGCGGGTCGTATTGAACATATCTCGTAAAACACAGGTTCTTTACAGCACAATGAAACAGAAAGCGTGAGGTGGCTGAAGGGTATTGTTCGTGAAATATACAGACAGCTGGATAATTCAGCTGTAAGCTGCACTCAAGATGTTTTGATACAGGTCTGAGTTTGTGTCTCGTTCAGTGTAACCCTAGGTGAAGAAACAGTTTTGACTGAGAAATTGCAGGTAAATTTCACCAACAATTACCAAGACACAACAAGTAACACACTGAATTTAAAAGTGAAGTGAAGAAAACAATTAAACATCTAAAATTCATTCTGCATGGACTCTCAACCCTTCAGAAAAGGGACAGAACTCACAAGGGATGGTCAATCCTGTGGGAGACTGAAAGTATGAAATGAAGAGGTGAGGATGGGGGATCTATATCTCGCTCTAATCTGTCCTCTCTCTCTCTCTTATTAGACTGTTGTCAGGGGAGACAGGAAGTGTTGGCCAGGGGGCATGTGATGCCACGCGACAGGCTGCTAAAAGTGGCCTAATGCACTACTGAATGCACTGTGGCTCTTTGTGAAAAGAGCCGCTTGAGTTTAATTGACCACAGCTGATTTGAAAAGGGTTCATTTCCCAGTTCAGTTTGGCAGTGGAGATGGGAATGTGAAGAAAACAGCCCTGTTTGTGGGAGATATTGGATTTATGGCTACTTCACTTCAGCAATGAGTAAAAAAAGGACATAGATGCTGTTCCAAAACACAGTGAGCAGCCTTTTAAAGGCATAATAAATGCACTAGCAACAAAAAGACTTTTCCAAAGGCAACTTAAGTACACTGCTTCTTATGCTACACTGGAAAAGAAAGGTGCAACTGCTAGTAAATTCCACGATCAATTACAAAGAAACAGCAGGAAACACATCAAATTAAAGATATTTGCAGTAGAAAAACTGAAATAGTATTTTCTTATGAAACACACTTTAAAAAAAATCATGCCTTGATTTGACCAAATGCATTGTGATGAGCATTGGAAATTGCATAAATATTAGCAACATTATAAAACTATTATTCTGTGTGTTTATGTAAGTGTTTTGTGTACCACGGCATTAGTGTGTGCCTCAATTTGTCCCTGAGTTGCTGCCTATGGAAATTGTTCCAAAACAGACTCTTACTATGTTACAGTTCAACTGAGCCATATGAGGCAGATGCCTATGTAAACAGCAGGCATATACTGAAGGCAGCTCACTACGCTTTGGAACAGGGATAAAGTCTCTTGTGACACTGTCATTCAATATTCCTTTTTTTCATGTGACAAGTAAAACAACTAACAAACCCTAGAAGAACAAACAAACAAACCTGCAACCACACTTGCATACATCTGTCACAAAGAAGTACTTCAATAAGCTCGAAGCAATTAAACATCTAAAATTCATTCTGCATGGACTTTCAACCCTTCAAAAAAGATTATAAGAATCTGAAATCCAAGGCAGCTGTTATACAAGCAGATACGTGAAATGCAAAACTATAAACCCAAGCTGGATTGGTTAGTAATTCTTCAGCCTTTTTCAAGCCAGCATCTCCTGAGATTCAGTTGGTAAACAGACTGGAAGAGAATACAGAATATTTAGTATTTGGTAAATTTTGAGGGGTGAGTTATGAGGGTTTTGGATGCCAGGAAGAAATGGGGTTACACAACAATTGGTGTAGAGAATAATGTTACATTGCACTCAATTCATAAAAACAGAATAAAATAGACAAAGAAACAAATATAGAAGAAAATACAGTACTTTACAAATACTAATTATATATTCTCATATATTGATCAAGAACTGTCCACTTAGACACTGACCACAATGATCAACTACAATACAATGTGATTTGACATTATTTTTAATGTGAAAAATCTAAAAACATTGTCAATGCACAAAATATTCAAAACATGGCTCACCATTCTCCACAAACAACTATACGACATGAGAGAGAATGAAAATAGTTGAAAATGTCTATAGACTTGGTGATAAAAATTTCATTCTCCCTCAAAATAAAAACTTTACTTCATAGATAATACTAAAAAATAAAGAATACATAATTTGCAGATGAATCTTTTGTTTACTTGTTACTACTTACATAATTACTAAAATTATGAATGTCTTTTAAAGATGGAGTGAACCTCAAAAACTTTGTAAAATCCAGTGCCTAACTCATTGCATAAACCTGGTACCTTGTCAACACAACTTCCTTCCGACTACTAGCAATGTTATGTCAGTGTCTGCTGTTTTGGACAAAATAAGGGTACTTCAATCTCACCGTCTCATGACATGACAAACGGTAAATAAAAACCATACTCTCAACATTAACCCAGATTTAGACCTCCCTCCAGCTGTCTCTAGACCAGACGTACAGGACCATGAGCCCAGTAACCGGGTTTAGCTGCTCTAGAGAGATAGGGGTTACTGGTTCTCTTAACTCGAGTGCTTGCAACTCAAGCGCTTATTGATGGAAATGAAAACAACACCATGAAGGCAGGAGGTGGGATGTGCACAGGTTTTCCTCTATCCCGTAAGGGCAGAACATGTTGTTTATCTTCGTTAAAGGTGAAACCTTCCAAACTACATCATCACACAGAATGACAGCTCCTTACTTTGACTTATTTAGAGAGAGAAAAAACGATTTTTACTTAGAAAAAACGTATTATGGTGGTACCATGGTTCATCAATGTTAAATTGATATGCTGAACAATTATCATGGAACTAACCAAGATTATTGTTTTTGTATAGTATAGTATTGTATAGTATTTATTCTAGTGTTCAAAATTTTGGGGTCGGTAAATTTTTTTATTTGTGTATGTGTGTGTGTGTGTGAGTGTGTGTTTAAAGGTTCACCAAGCCTGTATTTATTTGATCAAAATACAGTAAAAATAGCAATATTGCAAAATATAATTACAATATCAAATAATAGATGTTTTTTCTACGTGTATATATGGTAAAATATGATTTATTCATGTGATCAAAGCTGAATTTTCAGCTTCATTACTCCAGTCTTCAGTGTCACATGATCCATCAAAAATCATTCTAATATGCTGAATTGCTGAAAAAAAAACATACTATTATCAATGTTGTTTTATTTGAATTAGAAATTGAAACATGTTGAAACTAATTGAAATAGTAAATGTCTTTATTGACACTTTTAATAAATTCAATGTATCCTTGCTGAATAATAGTATTAATTCCTTTCATAAAGGCCAAGAATACTATGGTATTTCCATGGTAGATATCTAAAAATCTTAGCATGAAAAAATTACCATGGCATCATAAAAAGAAGTACATGGTACATTGATGGCATCTGATGGTAATACTTTGGTACTGAAATTAATGTACAATGGTCTTTATAAATTTCCATCGCTATCTCATGACCAATTCCTACGTATTTTAAGAGGTGGCTAATTCGTATGAATTTGTTTATGACCTCACTCATACGATTTTATATAATTTGTCTTAACCCAAGTGTCAGGTAGGTTTGGGTGGGGTTAGGTGTAGGTAATTCGTAAAAATTAATACGAATTGTGTAGCTCATAAAATATGTAAGATTTGGCAAAAGTCATATGAATTTGTACGAGTGTGGTCTGAAATACAATTTAGCAAAAAACATGGTATAATAATATGGCAAATTGTTGTTGCAAAAAATCAGCTCAAACTCAAATGTCATGTTTATTTTAAAGTGTATAGATAACAGTATCCACAGAGAGTGTCAGGGTGCTTTCACACTAGCAGTTTTGGTGCGCACCTGTGTTCGATTGATGTCAGAGTTCATTTCGTTTGGATGATGTGAACATGGTTGTCTGAATTATTTGCACCCGCAAACTGTACCTGAGACCATTGTACCACTTAACCATTGAACTCCGGTAAAATTTGCTGCTGATGTGAATGCAATTGTACCAAATCGCAGAAGTGAATGATGCTGGCTTGATGATGCAAACGAATTGAGGTTCAGACTCAAATAATAGAATGTGAACACTGTCCAGCGGGGACAAGTGGAGGGGGAAGCAATTGAACTCGGGTTTGGACCAAGCAATCGAACCAAGTGTGAAAGCACCCTCAAAGTCCCTGTCCATCACTCCCCTGAAAACCCATCAGACATGTGGGTGATTTGTTCCCACATAACTCCAGACAGGAAGCCATCAGAAACACCATCGCAAACTCACAACATGTCATGCAAATTAAACAAAACAAAGATCAAGGACTAAACAGCCGTGTGTGCAGAAGTGTTCTGCTATTTACTCATCCTCATTTGCATAGAGATAAAGAAAAATGAAAGAAGCAGGAGGACAAAAGACACCTTCACTTTACACGTCTCACTGTTGATTAATAAGGAGCTGTTGAGGATCTTCTCTGTCTTACTTTCCATGTGCTTTCAAACACACGCTCTTATTTTGTCAGCAAAGCAATTAATTTCTGAAAGGCTTTGATGGTTTGATAACAGGAGGCTGTTGTGCAGTGAAACGAAGGGAGAGCAAAGAGGCAGAGAGAGAGGGAGAGAGGGGAAATTTGATCAAAAATATGGATTTTGATGCAGGACACATCTCAGGTACTCAGAAACTGATCTGAAACACACTGTGATGTGTGTGTGTCATATTTAGCAGACTCCAGAGCTGCTCTTGCAAGTGTAGATCAATGAAGCACCCAGTACTTCATTACAAACAGTACATATAGGGTGGTGTGGCCTAGAGACTGGCAACCAGAAGGTTACTGGTTCATTCCTACAAGGATTGAGTCATAAGCAATCATCTCTGTGTCCTTGTTGTAGGTACTAAACCTCAAATCTCTTCTGGTTTGATTGCCGCTGAAGTGAGTGTACTGGAAATACATAGTCATAGAATCTTCTATGAACACAGATAAAAAATATTAAAATATTAAAAATATTAATATAAAATATTAAAATAAAATATATCTATCTATCTATCTATCTATCTATCTATCTATCTATCTATCTATCTATATTCTTTTATATGTTTAAAGTTTGGTTTATATATAAACACATTTTATACATTTAAAATGCATAGCAATAAAAGTATTACACATGTGTATGCAGCATTGCATAGGACGTGTATAGGCAATACTGCATTTCAAAAATGTTTAAATAGTATACTGCAAATAACTTTTCATACTCTCAAAAACAAAATACATCAAAACACATAAAAGCTAATAAATGTTTAATGGTTTTTTTTTTTTTTTTTTTTTTTAGTTGCTGCAGCCCTGTTTTATTTTCATGAGTCTCCAAGTCCAAACATTCCTAAAGCTTTGAATGAAGAAACTTGCTTGCCATAAAAAAAAAAAAACCTTATCCTTTTGTGACCCTTCCGCTGCATTCATCTCTGTGCCTTCCTTTTTCTGCCTCCGAGCTCTTTGTCCTAAGTCTAATTTGTCTGAATCACTAAAAGCGAGGAGAGGAGGCATACGGCTGCTCAGATCTCCCGGATAATTCTATTGGACGCTTCTAATTAAATCAATGAGGGCTATTATAGCAATTATCTGGCCAAATGGGACCGCACTGTGCCCACTCGATACATTTAGTAAATTCTGTCAATCTTCTTATCACCAAGATGGCACATGCCGTAACCCTGTTTTAATGATGTACCTGGATATGCACAATGTCTTCTACGTAGTTTGTCTTCCTCATCAAATCAAAGAGATAGTTGTGCCTCCAGCCCACTCAAACACACACATTTATGCAAAATCTGGATGTAATTTGTTTTTGTCATGACGCGACTTCATTTCCTTCCTTGTAATGTGGATATTCTATGCATTGACTAATAAATAATTAATATGCTGTCAAACAGCATTTCCTCCAACAGAAAATCACTTTTTTTTGTGCAATATTTTAACCAAATAGCTTCCTGCCAACTTATTTTAGCACAGAAATGTACTTTGATATATAGTTTTAAGACACACAAAAACAGCAACATTTCATACATGAAAATACAACTTCCAAACTATCTACCTTACTTTTTCATTAATTGTAGCAAAATAAGTATTACAATTTATTAATTTGCTCTCAACCACTAGGATCTGGAAATCGTAAAGATGTGTTTTCTTGATAAGCTGCATTGCATAAGATAAAAAGACTTATTTTCTGTCAAAATGATCAGAATGAAGTGACTGCATGATTTAAAAAGACAGAATATCAAATAAATCAACTTCATTTAATAAATTAAATCAAGTACCCCATCGAGAGATATTACAAAACTTAATTTTGTTCGGTTTTCCAAGACTTTCAATCTCATTTAATTCATTTAAATTCATTTCAATGTCTCATTCAATCTTGAGACATCTTCATTCAATGAATACTTATGCTTAAAAACAAACAAACAAAAACTGAGGATTTTCACTTTTGGCAATACATGAATCATTTAATACCATGACTATGAATTTAAGAGGGCCTTCATTTGTGTAAGGGCAAATTAAGATCTTTTAAGACCTACATACACCCTGATAATATTAAATTTATATACATATTTACATTATAAATACATAAAATATTAATAAACCAAAAATATTTTCTCACCTCATAGAGTGTAATGACTCCATTAGTTTCATTTGGAGCCTTCCATTGCATGAAGATCTTCTCCTCGTATGGGCCAGTCTGGATGGACTCCATAGGAATGGGGCCAGGAACTGGTATAGAGACACAAACAGACATTCAAAACATTTAGCAACTCAAAAACATGTTTAGTGAACATCTATAACTCAAATACTGTACCACTGAATCAACACCTTTAGATAAAACGTCAAGAGAACAAAGGTGATGTAGGGTGACAGAATTGGCTTGTGTTGCTGGGTAGAAGAGCAGAGATTGGCTGACTAAAGAAGCAAAACTATGTCAAACACACCTCAGCCGCAATGTTCGAAGTGTGAATTGTAACAGCTTTGCTACCCTTCGGTATCGAGAGGTGTTAACAAGTGCTACGAGTACCACTGCACACATATACGTGTGTCTATTTGCATATTTTTGTGCGCACATCCCCTCTGGCACACATTGCAAGTCTTCCAAATATACTCTTGCTAGAACATCATTAACACCCTAAAAACCTGTTTTCAAGATGCCAGCATTATCCATACACAGCTTCATCCTGCTCTAGTATTCCAGAATAGCAATTTCAGAGATGCTAAGAGTTGACAATTTCATAAATTAGCGAGCAAATGTGCTAATTTGGCTCAGTTTGTCAACAGACAATAGTTTGTCAATAGACAATAGTATTAATAGCCAATAGGATTAGTAATTTGTCAATAGTATATTAACCTGAGGCTAGTTGTCTTTCATTTCTCAGTCTTGTTTAGTGTCTTTGACTTGACTGTTAGCGATGATACACTAATGAGTTAGACTGTTCCTGACAGTGTGTGCAAAGAGAGCTAATGACTTACTAAAAGGTCGTTTAGTCCAACTTAGCAGCCCTAGCGCTGCTGTTTGCTTTGCACTAAGTCGCGGCTAATTGAGAGGGCAGATTAAAGAGATGAGCGTGGCAGGGCTGTAACGGGGCAAGCGGGAGAGGAAGCTCGGGCACAAACAGATTAGCTGGAGGTCGTCTTGAACGGCGAAGAAAAGAATGACAGCATCTATTGTACGTGCAGCATTTCATTAACACAGCAACAATACACAAACCTAAACCGTGAACTATTTCATTGAGAAAAAGCTTTTTATTTTGGGAATCCCATTTATGTAACAAAAGAGAATGCTGCTTCTTCTTCTTTTCTTTTTACTTGGAAGCAAAAAAATTACTTTACTTTTTAAAATGTTTAAAGGTGGAGATATTTGCCTTCATTTAATATTAAAAGATGAATATGTCTTTTTCTTCAATGGGGAAAAATGCTTTTCTATTAACTTGAAATACAAACACTTTCACTGTGTCCTGAGATTTGAGAGGATACATTAATAAAGCATGCAAATAATGTCCTCACATAACTGTGACTTATGAAACAATCATGTTTCTTCCAATTAATGAGGGAGGGAAAAAAAGAAAAGATCTCATCTCATCTTATTCTTTCTGTTTGTTTATATGGCATACGTCCCAGTTTTATGCAATAATTAAATTTTCTTCCAAAGTTTCACTATTACTGAAAAACAAAAGAAATACATTTTCTGAGCACAACTGCACCCAACTTCATGCAGTAAGAGAAAATGGATATTGGTGATAATCTCACTCATAGTATGCTTAAAAACAGAAAGTTGCTTTGCCCTCACAGAACAGATTTCCTCTCATTTCAATCGCATGCGACTAAGTTCATCTTCAAAAGCTATTGAGGTTGAGTTATTTTACCTCAATCGCAATTAAAAGCTGAATAGTCACTGGCATTTATTCTTCGCTGGGAAAAGAATTGAGCTAATCAAAGAAAAGGTGAATAACACTCTCTCACCGAGGTGCTGATGTCAGATATTGTACAGCAAAGTGAGGCCAGTTAAATTATATTTTCAACAATTCTTCAAATAGCTTGATTTGGTACTAGCCAACAAGCATATTAAATCACGGTTACAATGTAATATAATTAGATCCAGTCCTCCATCCGTTATCTTTTCCACTATATAAGGTGGAGGTGGAGGAAATGTTCTTTTCCCCATTATGCTTGTCCCTCTCAGATACAGATAACTTTGAATAGGTTTCGTAATTATTATACATTGAATCTTACTGATTATTTTCATCTCTGAATAAATCGGGATCAACATATTCACTCTCTTCCTGTTTACGCTTGTTTACGAGAAGCGGTAAGCACAGGGTCGGTGTTGCTGTTGACCTAATAAGGTAAAAAACGCTCTGCTGTCTTCATGTTAATTTCAGCCTCCTGCAATTATCCCCATATAAGGTTACACAGAGGGACAAATTTGCTTCACTATTGATATGTTGCAGCTGTCCATCAATTTGCGAACACAAAGGACAGCAATTATAGGTTTTCATATGCTAAAAAAGAAAAAAAAACATCAGTGCGGCAGACAAGAGCAGATACTGAATAACCAAGAGTTCTATCCAGATCAAAACAGACTCATCAGAACATGAAAATGAAAAACGCAAAGAAAATGAGATGAGTTTGAATTATACGCTATAATCTAATAATCTAAGGCCTGACAAAAGGCTTTATTTTCACACGGTTTTATTGCTCAGCATTAAAAACAAGCTGGGAGAAATTAATTGTAAACGGAGGCTGAACGCTTCCCTCTGGGAAATTTTCGAATTAAGCGCCGCTTGCAAACCTTCCCTCCGTCTGAGAAACATTGTGTCTTTTCACAGACTGTGAAGCTTTAACATGCTCCATCTGTATGTGGGGATTTCCTTTTAACTGCAACACATCAATGGAACGGATGGATTAAAGGAGGACGGCTTTCATCATCTTTGTTTCATATTTGTTGTTTTTCTTCGGGAAGAGCAGAGCAGTACTACGGACTAACAATTCTGTTTCCATTTACTTGTCTGAGTGGATCTGACTTCTGAACAGAACTGCAGTGATTCTCAAATACACAAGACAATCTAATGTCTTACAATATAAACACTTTCACTGTGAGCATTACAGCTGCTGAGATCTGAAAGGATGCATTATTAAAACATTAAAACTGTTTCCAAATCGTTTACAAAAGTATGGCTTATGCAGCAATGATGATTTTTCTAGAGTTCCACCATTACCGAACAATTTAATGTGTACATGAGCTTTAATTAAATAGTGATTTATTTAAAAAGCACACTGGTTTACTTTATTAGCTGACGATAACAGCTGCACCGAACTTTAATGTACATTAGAGGGAATACTGAATATTTGCCATTGGCGTTGTTTTAATATATGATGGAAAACAACCCCTGTGCACAGCATTGCCGAATTATCAAATAATTGTACATTATACCATTCAAAAGTTTAGGATCAATAACAGTTTTTGTAATTTGTATTTATTTTATTTTTTAAAGTTTTTAGATTATGCAAGGATGAATTAAACTGGTCAAAAATAGCATTTAAGGTGTCACAAAAGATAACTATTTCAAATAAAAACTGGTCTTTTCAACTTTCTAGTCTGAGAATTCTGATAAAAATCCACAAAATATTTAAAAAAGCATTTTCTTATTTAATCAAAAGGCTTAAAGCAGTAAGACTCAAAAATTTTAATTAAATTCGTATGATTTGCAAAAGATAGGTCTAAGAAGTGTGCAATAACTTGGTGTGTTTATGTGTATTTTTTAATTCCTGTAATGGCAGCTGTTTCTATGCACTATTCATTTTTGAGTCCATGACAAATTTCCCCTAGGGGACAATAAAATATATTCTATTCTATTCTATTCTATTCTATTCTATTCTATTCTATTCTATTCTAAGACTCCCACTTAGGCTATAAAAATGAAACAGAGAACAGAATTTACCTGCATTTAAACCTTTTTAAATTAAGTAATTTTAAATAACCACTACTGAACAGCATTTCCCAGAAGACCACAGAATTTCCACAGCAGCACTCTGAAAAGCATCAGAATTGCATTCAGCCGGAAAGAACGGAAGCGCTCCAAGACAAAGACTTTAAAAAACGAACCCAATGGCCCTTCAGCCCTCAAGAACCAGGGGTAAGAGGCATTCATTAAAATGTTGGATAATTGAAATAATGGGGCAAGGTCATTGAACTCTTCCCATTTTCACATCTGAGAATATGGTAAGGGCCACGCATGTTGTGAAACTAATTTGACAAAATCTACAACTGTTAACATTAGCTATAATAGCGGAGTCCCTGATGCTGAATATAGGCTATGAAAGGATGTTCTTGCCTATAATATTAATGTTTTGCTTCATTGTATTGTACTGAAGCATTAACCTCCAATCTTTCTGTACATGCGCAATTCTTCCAGTGAAGGTTAGTAGTTATTACTTCTGTTCTTGTTGAATTCAAATGTCTAGTGAGATTAAATGCCAAGAACTTGTGTTAATGATTTCTGGACCTAACAAAGCTCCATTTAAAATGTCCCTCAAAACAACCTTCAAGCTTAATATATCAGTTCAAGAAGACAATCGATGTATTTATAATTCTCACAATTAAACAGTATCTCTTACCCAGAAAGTTTTCTAATTAGCCTAAACCAGCACTTAGAAATGAAAGAATATAACGATATCTATTCAGTTTAAAGCATAGCTGCATTGAGAGTTTTGCTATTAGTATACATTTTAAACATATATTCAATACAACACTGTTTGTAAATTAGAAAAAATAAATAAATAAAACCAGATATATTCACGGGTTTCATTAGAGAGAGAAAGAGCGTAAAGTAAATATAAAATTAGTAGCATGGCTCTTTCGAATACTTGATTCTTACTGAATAATCAAAGAATATTTGTATAATAACCACTAAACTTTATAATTGTTCTACCTTGCAATCAATTTCCTATACTGTGCTAGTTTCATGTTTCTCATAGCACTCCATGGTCTTGTACGTTTCACAAAATAAAATAATTTCCACATATTACATGTCCATTTCTTTATTTGTAAATTTATTGTTAAGTGGCCATGCTAATGTTCTGTCAAACTTCTTTTATATGATGTGAACCATGAGGACTATGTAAAAAGCATTAGTGCTTTTTTATAATTTATTTTATTAAAGAAACGAAATGGAGTAAATGAGAAAAGAATACAAATCGCTCATCTGTGAACTCAAGTTTATAACAGAGAACGACACTACATTCAATCTCTTGCATGCATAATATAAGATTAGTCTTATTGCTGCTTATTTGTTTTAATATAGAATATTATTGCATTTTATCCAACTTATTCATTTTTTTTGAATTTGTACTTTCTACTTTTATGAAACATTTTTATAATTACTATATTTTTAAATACTTAAAAAAAAGCTCTTTGAATTACCACTGTGTTTGAAATATGTTGTAAACCTATATTGCCTTGACTTGCCTTACTTAGATTTTTTTATCTTACATTTACAGAAAAGTAAAAGTAAGTAAATAAAATCAATACTGAACTGCATTGATCTTTTGAATTTACAACCGGATGGACAGTTTGGCATGTTGTAGTCCATCTGCAAAAGTACAGTGGGTTTCAGAAATGAAGTCATGAGTGATCATCGGTAATGTGATTACTGTTCAGACACAGTAATTAGTGAAGTAATCTTATTATAAACTAGAGAACTCAGGGTGCAAATTATGGAGGGGCTTGGAGCAGGGATGAATGTTACATGATCTGACAAAAACAAATAAAAAATCCACATAAGACTGATAACAATACTGAGTGCTGGATCGACACATACATAATTTCCTGGGTCTGACGCCTGACACCTAATTAAAGCCAGTACAAATAAAAGGTTTCATAATTTACAACATCTAATCCACCCATTCCACCACCATACATAATCCCACTCACCGTCTTCCTCCGTCTGCTTGACGATCTCCTCGCTCTCCTTGCTCCCCTCAGGGTTGGCCAGCACCAGCCGTAGTCTGACCGTCACGAAAGGTCTGAGTCCCCTCAGGGTGTAATGAGAGGAGGTGGGAATCAGCTCCTCAGCAGCAAACTCCTGCTGGTTGAACACATACTGGTACTGTACGGTCAGGTTGAAGCTGTGGCAGCGTGTCACGGCGTATCCGAAGGTCTCCCACTGCAGGGTCAGCTGACGGGCACGGATGTCCACCACGTTCACATTCTGGGGACCGTTGACTGGATCTGTAGGGTTAAAAAGAGAAAAAGAAAGAAAGGAAGGTCAGAGATAAATATGATGGGTCATTGTCATTACATGGTTAATTTATTTTGAGTCATATGAGAAACACTTATCAAAAGACATCATTCTTTCATAGAACAAAAATATATGTACACTGTGCAAAAGGGGTAGGTGCAATTTTTGTTTTTGGGTCTCTTTTATTCACCAGGGCTGCATTTATTTGATCAAAATTGCATTAAATAGTAATATTAATATGATAGTAACAGAAATATTGTAGATTATTATTAGAATTTAAATTAACTATTTTAAATGTAAATTATTCCTGTGATGTAAATTCTGAATATTAGCATCATAATTTAAGTCTTTTTATTACTTATTATTATTATTATCATCAACATTGACAGTTGTGCTGCTTAATATTTTTGTGGACCAGTTGATGCATTTTTCAGGATTTTATTTGATTATTAAATATTATCATCTGCTGGTTCTGTGAAATACTTGATTGGTCAATTGTTGCATTTTGCAGTCAAATATTTCTATACAAGTTATTATACAAAATAGTTAAAAATCTAATCAATATTTTTTTTGCCAATTTTTATTTGGTAACTATGTAACAATTTATCAGTGAAAGAGAGAGAGAGAAAAAAAACATTAAATAATGATTGCCTAGTACACTATAAAAAAATGCTGGGTTATTTCAACCCAACTTTGGGTCAAATTTGGACTAACCCAACTTTTGGATTAAAAATTGAATGTAAAATGTAACCCAGCGTTTTGGTTAGTCCATATTTGACCCAAAGTTTGGCTGAACAGTCCAGCATTTTATTTTTTTATTTTTTTTTGATTGTATTTAGCATTAAGCGTGTGTTATATTTCAGCATTATATTTAGACGTCCTGATGGTGTCGAACCTTTTTTTAGCAGATCACCACTTCTGTAATCAAAATGGCAAGAACTTTCAATAAATACATAAATGCTACAACTAAGCATTACAAGTATCCTCTGTTGTATATGAGATCCTAATACAATACTGAGCAGTGAAACAGTATCAGAGACTCGCCAGTGGATCCAGTGGGGTTGTTGGACAAAATCTCTCCCACTAATTCCTCTAGATTAGAAGAAAAGCATAAAAGAGGCAGGCGACTGGTTTTTGACTTTGGCCTTGGGCGAATCTTGAGGGAGCTGCATCTGAAAAGAAGTTTTAATGTCTTAAGATAGTTTACATCATGGCAGCTCTCTTAGGGCGCTTTCATCCTCAAAGTTCTGAGAGTTCCTGGGTGCAAAACAATTTGAGCATTGTGAGAACTGTGTCACGTCTAGGACAAACATCAGCATTTTTCAGCTTCAATGGCTCAGTCATCAGTGGCTCCTACACATGGGTGTTTTAGAATTACAAAGTTTGAAGCCTTGCTTATTCAAATGCATTCTATTCAAGATCAAGATAACTAGGAAAGATGCTGTTTTGTTGTCTGTACCTATTTGGGAGCCTCATTTTAGGTTCTCCGCGGGAGATTTGTACTGAAGCTGAACTCTTAGCTGAGCAGTTGCTGAAAAAGAACAACAAATGACCCCAAACCCCAAATTCTTTGCTCCTGAAGGACATATAATGACTAATCTTCCCATGCTTCCCATCTGGGCAAATTTAAGACTGTGAATCCTACTGTACGTGGTTAAGCCTCACTAGAATAGATATAAAAGTAGAGACATATGTCCGATCAGGGAGTGCTTTGGCTTACAGCCACTGAGGGTCCGTGTCCGACATGAAGCCTCCCATCGAGGGAAGGTGTTGGGAGGGCAGGGGATTTGCCTGGTGGACAGGTGCGGGGTAACAGTATCATCATCAATCTGACAGAAAGAGGTGAATATGTGAGAGCATTAGCAACACGCTAATGTGCGGCTGCAGGGTATGCCGTGGTGCCATAGGTGGGCTTTTGGAGCCTGGATGAGGGTTGCTGTAGTTTAGCAAGGGGGGATTCTGATGGATGGCGAGCATAGAGGGTCATTAATCGCAGACGTTGGGGAGAATTGCATAAGAGAAATCAATCTTCAGTACTGCTGCTGCGCTGCTTTGGCGCGATCTCTTCAGACCCAAGCGCCCCGCAACATTTATCACACCTCCACCATCCCTCTCGCTCTCTCCGGAACGACAGAGGAAACTGCAAGCAATAAACATATCAATAGGTGTCCACCATACCCAGCTGCGTGGGTTTTTTAAACCAAGATATTCAGATGAGGGAAAGACAGAGACAGGGAATGAACAACAATGGAAAACAACAGTGAAAAATGAAACAGAACTAAATGTGTCTCATTCGCTATAATGAAATTGTATCATATATCGACCAACAGCCATTCTGCTTTCTAGATATCAGCATCAAGCATGAAAATGGCATGATGACCCATTTTTATGTCTTGAAATAAAAAAAGCACCACAGCAGCCATTTGCAGTTTAGAACAAATTGAAAAACAACTGTAAAAAATACAGATAAAAATATATATATATTATAAAATTGATAAAATGAATGACTAAATAAAATAGTTGATATAATAAAATAATTGATACAACAGAATAATTTTATAATGAAATAAAACGATAAATTAAATAAATAAATGAGAAAGAAAAAGATATCACAAGTCAAAGATTTTTTGTCATTTGTGAGTCTTGCAGAGAACAATAAAACACAGCAGGCTGACAGATGCTTTATTACACTTCTAAAGAGTCTTGTGGTTTACTTCAGAAATAAATGTTCAGATATTTCTGCAAGGTTGCACTTTGCCTTTAAACTCACTAAACCTTCCATCCAATGGTCATTTGTAGGCCAAAGTAGCACCATCTGTTATATGAAAACATGACCAACCTTCAAAAACATCTCCATCCAATCAAAGAAAAACCTATCAAAGAGTGTGTGGATGGACACAAAATACTGTATATGATCTTTGCTCCAGAACCTTTGCTGTATCCTGCCTACATAGAATGCTGCTTTGGTTTTAACAAACTCGAAAATAAATCAATAAATACAAATACAGTCATAAAAGTGCAATGAAATCGTTCCCGAAGTAGTGTCCACATACAATGCTGTGCACCTAAACAGCTCACAGGTTTTTAAACAAAGTCATTGCAAAACAAGACATTTTTTAAAGCACATTACACAATTAAAGAATATTGGACGTGGACAGGAAGTACGCACTGTGTGCAAGTTAATGCATTTATAGTATCTGATATCCAAAGTCTCCTGAAGACTCGAGTCACCCCATGCAGTGACACTACTCGAATCAATTAGATTAACACTGGGAACAGATGTTGGGTCGTTTCTCTCCAGAGTGTTTTTTAATTACTGTCTTTTTTTTTTTTTTTTAGCTGCAGTAAACAATACTTAGCATTTAACTCTGGATGTAACTTTAAAACTTCTCCTTTTAATTAGTTGCTGCACGTCAAAGTGAAAAGGCTGTACTTTTCGCAGCGTGAAGCAAGAGTTTGCGTATCATGCTGGGATGTGACGTTTGTGTTGGGTTACATCCCCAGCTAAGGAATATCTCCCGGATGCAGCAGTCACAAACAGTGAGGACAACTGACATCATATAGAAGTTCCTCATATATACTGCTTCAGCATAAGCAGTTTTCACCTCGACTGCAGCTTTGAGCACTAAAACACTCAGCGAAGCAAAGTTCTGCTGTACTGTGCTGCTACATTTTAGCCAAGAGCATGCTGAAGGGTCAAGTGTCACTGTGTGGCAAAGTTGAACATTTTTAAAGCATAAAACTCAAGTTTTATGAGGATATGGGAAAGGGTATTCTGTTAAAGTGCTGAGTTGCATTTTCACACCATAAAATTGCATGTAGTGAAAAAAGAGGGGAATTTAAAGTGATAGTTCCCCCAAAATGATCGTTTTGGAATTTTTTTATCACTCTTCTGTGTTCTACAAAAGAAAGAAAGAAAGAAAGAAGGAAACACGATGTTGAACGATAACAGGGTGAGTTAATGATTTCATCATTTTTGGGTGAACTATTCCTTCGAGCGGCAGCAGCTGGCAACATCAGCAAGAGATTTTTGTTTGTGATTTCACATTGATGATCTTAAGGGAAAAAAGTGATAGTGGAAGGGGAAGAGGGGAAATGGAGAGAGAGACTCAGCAGATCAAAAGGAATATACTCTCTGTGAGGCCGACACCGCCGTCTGTCTGCTCGTCTCTTTGTGGTTTATCCTGTGGTACACAATAACCCCAACAGCCACACATGCCACTGTACTGTCTGTTCTATAATGCTTGACGTGAATCCTAACAAATTAACCCTTGAATTCATGATTTCTTCTATTCCTATCATACCTACTTAAAAAAAAAGAGTACTGTGTTGGTTGGACATTGTCTGGTTTTTTATTATATTTTGTTGGCTCATCCAACAAGATGACAGGGTGAAGTAACGTGATGTTCTCTGTTGTTCTCAGGTTTCCTCATTGCCATGGGAACCAATTAGTTGATGACTTTGGTATCATTTTCTCACTTTGCATAATATTTCAGATGATTCCCATTGATATCGGTGCAGTCTGATCAGAGGGTAGTATTATTTCTGTAGTTCAGATGTTTAATTGGCCTAAGACCTTAAATGTACTTTTTAATTTGTATTAATATTTTATACACACTATTAAAAAAGAAAATCTAGAAAATTAATAAATAAATAAAACAAACAAATAAATTCTACAATAACAAATAAATAAATTCTACAAAAATTAATTAATTTAAAATAGTACAAATTAGTTGTCAATAAAAATTACTATTAAGTCATGATGAACAGAGCAAAAAAATATTTATATTATTATATTTTTTTATACTTTCAACACAAGTCAGTAATATTGGAAACATCAATATCAAATATTTACTTTAAATATCTTAATATTTTATTTCAATCTTTATTTGGTGTAATTGTATCAATATAATACAAAATAAAAGATAAAAATTGCCTTGGATGAATGGTAAAAAAAAGCAATTTTACCATTCATCCAAGGATACCTGATGGTCATAAACAAGCTGAAAACTGGAAACACAGAGCAGAGAGATTCTTGCTACATTGTTTCAATAAAAATAAACAGAAAAAAAAAAAAAAATCTCAGCAAAAAAATAAATAAATAAAATAATACACAGAGGAGTTATAAAACAAAAAGCCATAAGACACCCTCACACAATCCATTCCCAAAAGATGACTCCAAGTCTGTCTTGTTATTGTTTAGCCTTCAACTGAGCGCCGGACGGGGAAAAAAGCAATCACCCTTCCCTCTTCCCTAGTCAATCATAAGCTCCAGGATTCCAATCATTTAAACCTTCCAAGAGCAAAACAGTGTGAACCGCCTCGCTCTCCACTTCCTGCCGTAATGACTTCACGCAACGAGGATCATGATATATCAAACGGCGGGCGGCGAGGAGGAGAGCAGATCGGTGGGAGTTGGGATAAGAGTGGAGGGGAAAAGTGCTTATATTCATGAACTCCGCGGGAGGTTTCGGGACATTACGGAAAGACTGGGAGTGCATGTAAGCAATCTGTTGTAGAAGGGGGGCAACAGCAATTGTGAAAGAATTGGAGAGCTTTTGAATCAGAAAAGGTTGGAGCAGACATCAAAAAAGACGTAGAAGAGCCCACGTGGTGTGAGGATTGCTGGGTTGTGAACAGAGTCTAACTTTTACACCATTTATAAGTCTAATTCTACAGCCCAAGAAACTGTACAATCACATTCAATGCAATTCTGCATAACATTTTGATTGTCACATAAAAAAGAAAAAAAGAAATGGAGCATTGTCTCCTCACAAAGGTGATTATTTCTCTTTTTCTTTTGTTGAGGGTTGAAGTGCTTTCTGGCCTTGGCTTCATGAAAAGCCTGGAAATAAGCAACTGAAATGACTGCAAGAAAACTATAATAGCAGATAATAATGACTAGCTATTATAAAGAAAAAAAGTTAAGGCAATTGCATGTATATACTGTATACGATGCAAAAATAAAAATATAAATCTAATCTGGACCATTTTCATGCATATTCAATCTCACACTATTTAATTCCTCCATCATACAATGCTTGTTTTCTCTTAACTGCAAACAGACATTATAATTAGCATTAAAAAATTAATGCACATGTGTGTGAATAATCCGATAATATATACTTGCTGAACAGCAAGATGCTTTATGGTTCATTCAAATGCATAAAATTTGCATATCAACTTATGACACAACCTGTTCGATTTCGTTAGAAAGTAGCATGTTTTGTTCTTCGTATGCAAATTTTCATGCATCGTTGACCTATGATCTTAACACAAATGTGTAGTATACTGTATCACAGAATGCACTGATCTCAACTTGACCCCTCCATTTTTAGTGTGTCAGATGAACATTAAACTCATTTGATTGTACTAGGGATGGGTCAAGATAGTCAATTAGTTAGGTCAAGAAAATTCATGACAAAAACCCTTTCTAATAAAAAACCTATTAGAAAAGTTGAATTTTTAAACTCATCTTCTTTAAAGCACCATCCATACATATTCAGACGGATGCATTTGGTTGTTGCAAATTAACTGTTTATGTGACAATGTAGAATATTAATGTTTGAAAAAGTTAATTGTGTATCTCAAATAATCCAAATAAGATGACGGTATACAGTGTATATTCATTATATAAGCAAAATTCCAGTATTTAATTCTGAAAATCCTTCATAAATAGCCAACCAATGACATCAGCAGAGAATGACTTCAGTCATCTAAATGTGTAGATTTTGCTATTTTTGGTCAGGATCTCATTAGTTATAGTTATTTCTGAAGAAATAGTGTACGTAGGGGCAGAGACTTCAGCTGCAATGGTGCTAGTATGAAGTTACATGATATACATTTTAATTGCCCGTTCAATCAAATGGTGAAAAAGGTTACAATATTGCTATTCCCCTCCTATCGAGAGAGAAAGACCTTTCTGTCCCAGATGACCTCGACTGGAAAAGGCCAAGAAGCACATCGCTATGCGTGAATTATGAAGTCTCTCTGAGCAGTCGGAGTCTCTAAGGACCCAAACGCCTCAGTAGACAGTAGATCTGTGATATTAACTCAAAGCTTTCTGAATGTGAGGAAGAGTAATAAAAAGCAGTTGTAAAAAATGACTGCATCATTATAGCAGTGTCTTTGTATCAATCCACTCTGATATTAACATTTGAGGGGGAAAAACTCTGGGTTTTCAGAGATGCAGCTCAATTTTGCTTATGATTAAGTAAATTCAAAATGATTGAAAACTAGAGCAAACCTAACAAGCATTTGAGCATCTGATTTACATTTGAGACTGTACTAAATGTGACGCAACAAAAAGATATTAAACGGTGTAGTCTGATACAGGAACAAATCACTCTTATGAGCCAGTTCATTTTAGGAAAGCAAAAAAAAAAAAAAAAACATATTGTGTCCAGTGTCACCCAATTCCCAAAACGAATGACTTTTACGAGCTGGTTTTCGAATCAGACCGAAATGCTGTAATGTGCCATTTACAGCATTAGCAGAGAAATTATTTATTTCATATAACTGTAATATAACCAAATGAATCAGAATCAGCTTCAATGTAATCCAGATGAGAATCAGAATCTAACTGAACTAACTGAATCAACTCAACTGAACTGAATCAAAATGAAATGAATCAAATCAAACTGCATCAGTTTGAATCAAATCAAATCTTGTGAATCAAAACTGAATTTTATTGAGAAACCCAGGATTCTATTTATTTATTTATTTAATATTTGCACTCATCCGAAGCGCAAACCCGCGCCTCAGATGAGTGCATGCACAAATCTTATGACTGCACGGCGAGCTTGCGTCCTTTGGCACTTAAATGTTTAAAATGACAAAGCTTTAATGAGTTTAGTTTAAACACAGATATTAATGTGTGCTGTTCAGGTCTATCCTGTGCACGTGCGCTATCAGCACCCGGGTGATGACGGAATAAATGACTGCTCATATTCCAGCATACGGCATTCACAATGAACAAAAGTGCATTGTTTGTCCACGGATTTTATATATATATATATATATTTTTTTTTTATTTAATCACTGTTGTTGTAATGTCTGGAAAGCTAGAATGTGCATGCATCAACAAAAAAATATATTAGCTGAACCTCGTTTGTTTTACGAGTTATTTATATTAAACCATATCACAGATGCTCTGTCAGATTTAAGTTGAACCGTGGTTGCAGCGTGTGTCGAACCGTGTGTGAAGAACCTAACGGTTCGTTTTTTTTCAGCGAATCATCCCATCCCTACAACAAACGTAATTTCATTTCCACCACGTTCCATTTATACCTGTCTGCTGTGAAGGAAACTTTTCCCATTTCTTTGTTCCCCCTCCACTCTGTCCCTGTGTGGTTTTTGGACACACTTTAATGGTTGTGCCTGGCGTCATGTATTTTGGAGGGGTTTCTGGAAGCCTGAATGAGGGGGGCAGCTCCACCTGTCAGCCTCCTCTGGTCAGCATGCTATCTGCAGCCATGCACGTCAAGACAGGGTGACAGCTCCAAAGGGAGCTAAAGAAGAGGGCTGTGCTCGCTTTTTCCTTCTAAAACTCTTTCTTCATATTGTTTTCCTGCTCTCCAGTTGAACCGCTCTTCAACCAGCTATTCCCCTCAAGATAAGCCTCCCATCTACATCTCTCTAATTTGGAGAACTAACTGTCTAATCCCTGCACTGATCTGTTGATCTTAAAACAAAAGGTCGGTTCAGTCAACTAGCATGTGAACAAAACGCACCATTAAAAAGAAAGAGAACACCAGCCGATATGTCTTACGAAACATCGTCCTCCCTGAATCACTTCACTTTTCTAGACAAAAAAAATCTGACAGCGCAGCAAATCTCTCAGCTTCCAGCCCCCCACACTGCACCATGCTTGTCTCTCTTTTAAGTCCTCTTCCAGTTCTTTAATCAAACAGAGATCATTACGTTTAAGACAGGTTGCCTGGAAACAATTCACAGAAGAGTTGACGATTAAATCACTGTTACTCTTTTAAGGTGCAGCGGTGAATGTACCACCCGAGCACAGAGACTGCCTGGCCTGGTTATTAATGATTCCTCATTTTTTGCATGCTGGGAATGTGACATTGTCATTGGCAGCTTATGTACCTGCTCGCTAACGACTCATTTTAGAAAGCGGCGCTCCAAAACCCACAGTGCATCTGGTTGACAGTTCCAAATATAGTCATGCAGAGATGAAAGAAAGCAGAATGGGAGATAGACATAGTACGGAGCCCCACACATGACATGCAGGAAAAAATTGTAGGCTAAATCGTGTGCACGATTTACTAATCTGTTCCGTCACTGTACTAAAACGTGCACACGATTACTATTGCGTTAGCCTCAATTTACTATTCCGTTCACTCGATTTATAATCGTGCACACAATTTACTAATCTGTTCCCTCGAGTTCCAAATCGAGGAAACGCAATAGTAATCGTGTGCACGTTTTAGTACAATGAGGGAACTAATTAGTAAATCGTGCGCACAATTTATTTATTTTTTTCTTGCATGTCATATGCGGGGCTCCGTAATATAGAGAAAGAAGACTCAAAATTTTAATTTAAAGGCGCAAACCAGATATAATTTAGGGATGCACCATATTATCGGACCAAAATTTGACCCTGGACCACAAAACCAGTCTTAAGTGTCAGTTTTTCAAAAGTGATATTTATACATAATCTGAAAGCTGAATAAACAAGCTTTCCATTGATGTATGGTTTGTCAGGATCTGAAAATATTTGGCTGAGATACTACTATATGAAAATCTGGAATCTGAGGGTGCAAAAAAATCTAAATACTGAGAAAATCGCCTTTAAAGTTGATCAAATGATGTTAAGCAGACAGCCTACTAATAATCTAATGACTGCTAGTTGACATGTAGTTGCAAAGTTACTTATTGTCTAAAGTGGACTATCAGATAACGTGTTACCCTCTATTCATTTACTGCTTGTTTTCTCAAAAGAAAAAAAAAAACCCAGAAGACTGGCTTTTCTAATCTTTTTATTCTCATTTGTTTTCTTTTTATTTATTATACACTTAACAAAAGCAAAAAAGGCCCCTAACATGGTCTTGCTCTATACTTTTTCTATTCTGTTCTCTTTTTCTTTTTTATACAATTCACAAGTTCACCCTTACATCTAATCTGAAGGTGAATAGTAGACATATTTTGGCGTGCTGTACTGGGGGAGGGGTCCGGGCCCAGAGCATAGCTTGAACCCAAATAACACCCCCTATCCCTAATTTGGGATAAATAGATTAGAAGTGAGGAGTTGGGGTGGAGGAGGGATGCTGAAAAACCTACAGGAGGTAGGAAGACTGGATATATATATATGCTTGTGTGCTAGTTAAGATGATTAGCTAAACGAGATGCACCTGTGCCAAATTGGATGATTATCTGATCGTGCTCCTCCCGAACTTTGTTAATAAAACCACATAAAAAAAATAAAAAAATAACTTGCTATGTGTTCTGCATTAGACTAACTGACACTTGTTATAGCACTTGTATATCATTGCTCTTTTGTTGATTTTGATTGCTTCCATTGTTCTCATTTGTAAGTCGCTTTGGATAAAAGTGTCTTCTAAACGACTAAAAGTAATTACCACGGTTTCCCAGACTGGGCTTAAAGGAACACTCCACTATTTTTTTTTTTTTTTTTTTTTAAAGGCTAATTGTAAGTTCCCCTATAGTTAAACAGTTGAGTTTTACCGTTTTTGAATCCATTCAACTGATCTCCAGGTCTGGCGGTAGCACTTTAGCTGTAGCTTTATTATAGATCATTGAACCTGTTTAGACCTTTAACATCTCACTCAAAAATGACCAAAGAGTTTCTATAATTTTCCTATTTAAAACTAGACCCTTCTGTGGTTACATAATGTACTAAGACCGATAGAAAATTAAAAGTTGCAATTTTCTAGCTAGGAACCATACTCTCATATTATTATTATTATTATTTTTTTTTTTTTAAAGAAACTGTTATTTTAAATTGTAATTATATTTTACAATATTATTATATTTTTAATCAAATAAATGCAGCCTTGGTGACCACGTGAGGCTTTTTTCGAAAACGCTGAAAATCTCACAGACACAAGACATTTGAAAAGCAGCGTAGATCCTAATTTTTTTTTTTTTTTTCTATCAAGAAATTAAGTTGTGATATTGCTTATTGTCCAACTCTAGAGTTCTAAATTTCCACACTAATTTGAGAAGAGAAATGCTACAAACAAGCTCATTTTAATTCAACTGATGGCCCTAATGACCCTAAGATTACAGAAAGCCTTCATCTGTCAAACAAATCTGCATTATTCATGAATGAGTAATTAATGCCACCCTCTTTGTCTCTCTCTCCTTTTTATTATCATTATTATTATTCTATGCCCGTGAGCCCATCAGAATGGAAAGATGCCCTAAGGCCAGGCCTGCAAGAAAACATGACTCCAGTCTGGAAAAACATCTGGCTGTCAGCGGGGCGAGCATGAACGCGGCGTTGTAAGGCTGAATCACAGTGGGACACAACCTAGAGCTAAACCACAAAGTCTGCTTCTCCTGAAGATAAGGCCTCCTTCAGGTCTTTCGGGGGCTATTTTGGTATCGGAACTCATAATCATGATAAGTTCATTAAACGTCACCCAAAGCCAAATGCGGTCTCCATATGTTGGTGCCCAGTGGGCGCTACTCTTCCAACATGCAAACCACCTCGTCTTCCCCCTATAAGACGTTTAAATTAATTAAGGAGAAGCGCATTTCCCCTCATCTCCATTACAGGAACAGTGGCTGCATTTTCAAATGATTTGAAATTCTTTATTTATTTATTTCTCTCTAGAGCAGTCTTGTGCGACACTGAGATATCTGTGGCTATTTGTAGCAAATACACTTACAATCCTCTTTGTTTGAAATATTGTTAGCTCTTTAATTCCTAGCATTTTATTTAAATATGCAATACAAACAAACTTGACAACAACTATGGGGAAAAATAATTTCATTCAAACAATAGTGCAATAAGAGAGAAAATAAACCACAGATCATTTTTATTGTGGTTTCTTGCTCTCTCACGGATGTGTTTACAATAAACAATTTTATATTTGTCAGTTTGTAGTTCGCATATTGATTTATTCATTGTTAATGTTTGATTTATGACTGCAGATGTCAGTTAAATACAATCCATGAGAAATCAATAAAATGTGGTAAATCCACATCTCTCATGATCCCAAGGGATTGCTGTGATTTCGTTTTGAAGTATTCCATGTTAATATATAGAGGCAGGTTATGAATAACAAAACAATTTGAGGTGGATTGGAATCCGCTGAGGATCCGATTGGGTCGTTTTTGTTGAACAAAAGAGAAATTAATATTTATGCTGGATGTTTTTCTTCTCTTCCTTCTCTTTACTCAGAATTTCTCCGTCTGGTTCTCACTCAGTCAAATTTTTGTTCAAGTCAAAACTAATTTTCAATAACATTCATCACAGTTTCTTCAAAATGTATCTTTAAATATTGTCACCTTATATAACTGAGCACCAATTCTTATTACCAGAAACCTCTAGCTAATAACATACAACAAACAATATATCTGAAGAGTTACTGGTATTTGAAAATATTTGAATATTTGGAATTACTTTCAATATTTCAACTCTCTTCATAACCATATAAAGCCAATAAACTCTTAACTTTCAAATGTTATGCACAAACATAACATTGTTTACAAGGAGAAAAATCACAGGAATTGTCAATTTATCCACCTAGGAAAAGAGATTTAAACAATTTAAGCAACAAATATTTGTTGAGAAGAATTAGTATACGTGCTTTAACAAAAAATACATTCTGCATATTACCTCTTAAAAGCCCCCTACCATGGCTTGATTTTACACATAAAGAAACGTCACAATTATTCTCTGTGCTAATCGTCTATGGCGTGTTACAGATGCCGTCAACAGCGCTTAGGTTGTTTTGAACCCAGAACGTTCTTTTAAGTACAAGTCTTTTAGGAGCTCAAACCCTTGAGTCACATTCAGTCAGAAAGCCAGGTTTGATGAGAGATTGTGATGACAGAGCGAGAGGGGAACTACTGCAGCTGATGTAAAATACAGAACGCAAACTGTATTATAATTCAGAGAACATCTCCCAGAGGGCAATCTGAGGGTGTGATCAACCATCAAAAACTCGAGCAGACATACAGTGTATTCTGATGTTGCTCAGGGGGGCAGGAGGACTCTGTGTTTAGCAAATGGGGTGTGATGGGGCCTCAAACGTGGCACAAGAGGGATTTACAGCTCCTGCTGGAATACTGTGAGCGTCCAAATCTAAAGTACACAACCTTGTACAGTATTACAGAAACAGGTGTAGAAATGTCTTATGCATGCATTACTTATGCAAGTCTTATGCATAGCAATTGTCAGTCTGTTCCTCACATAAAGCTTCCAAAATACAGATTTTTCAACATGTACTAAGGTTTACAAGACATTTATTGATGATCTGGAGCGCTAAATATTTAGTGGACTGCTAAATATCTCCAAATCTGTTCTGATAAAGACACAAAATTTTCATATTCGGGTCAACTACAAAAGTTAATAAAAACTGTCAAAAACACTGCACATTGATGGTTTTCCAAATAACAGATTTGTGAACCAAATGAGACCCAAATATCTGATATATTTTATAGTACAAGAGCAACTGTAAACACTTTTGTGTTACATTTGTGGTGTTTTTATAGTTTGTCTCCCCATTTCCTTTCATTATATGGAAGCTAACCTCAAAATATAATTTATTCTAATCCATGGTATGAAAGAGACCAGCACCAGTAAGTAAATGACAGCATTTTAATTTTGGGGTGAACTATCCCTTTAAAGGGAGGGGGGGGGGAATGCTATTTCATGCATACTGAGTTTTTTACACTGTTAAAGAGTTGGATTCCCATGCTAAACATGGACAAAGTTTCAAAAGTTAAGTTGTACGATTGAAGGAGTATTTCTGTTCCAAAAATACTCCTTCCGATTTGTCACAAGTTTCGGAAAGTTTTTTTCGAGTATGGCTCTGTGTGACGTTAGATGGAGCGGAATTTCCTTATATGGGTCCTGAGGCACTTCTGCCGGAAGAGCGCGCGCTCCCGTATAGCAGCGCACTGAGAGCAGAGGCGTTCAGTGATCAGAGCGAGAGCGTCGCGAAATGTCACAAAAGAAGTGTGTTTTTGGTTGCCAGGGCAAGACAACCCTGCACAGATTACCAAAGAAAAAACAGCATTAAGGGACCAGTGGATGGAGTTTATTTTTACAGAGCATCAACGGAGTTGTGCAAGTGTTTTTGTTTGTTCCCTGCATTTTGAAGATTCTTGTTTTACAAACAAGGCCCAGTTTGACGCCGGATTTGCATATCGTTTATTTCTTAAGGATAATGCAGTCCCAACGAAAAAGGGTCACGCTCGTGTGTTGGAACCGCAGGCGGTGAGTAAAACTGCTTCAAATATCTCTGTGTTGTTAACTTAGCTATCAGCGCGTAAGCACATCAAGTAAACAACATGCGATGTTGTCAATCAAACTGCACTTTCCACATGTACAGCTTAAAAAAAAAAAAAGACGACAAATTGGAACTTAGTCATTTTCCAAAACCGCTAAGCAAATATATACAGTTTCAGTACCACATAGAGACGTCGTTGCTGATGCTGCTCTTGTTAAATTTCAGCCTCTGGATCTGATTCTGGATCATAAATAAACGGCTGAATCTGACTGTAAGCCATGGTTTGTTATGGATGATGTTTTTTTCCTCACGGTAATGTCAAAGCTTCCAAATGCTCTCAACGCAAAAGCTTACTCGCGCTTGTGATTCTTTAGCTCCGCCCACACGTCACGCCTCCAGGCGCTCGTGTTTTTCAGGGAAAAATCGGCTATCTTTCTCTTATGAATATAATAAAACTAAAGACTTTTTGGAGTTATGAAGGATGCAGTACTACTCTATAGGTACTCAAGATTAACAGGATATTGAGTGAAAACCAGCATTTCACCCCCCTTTAAATAAACAGTGTAGTTCTGTATGGAACAAGCTAGAAACTTTCTGTTTTATTTACACTTACAGGGATAGTTCACCAAAAAAATTAAAACTCACCCTCGTGTCATTCTTTCTTCTGCAGAACAAAAAATAAGATATTTTGAAGGTCTGAAATGACATAAGGCAATAAATAATGACAGAATTTTCATTTTTTGAAAGTATGTGAAGTATGCCTTTATGTCTAGAATGAAAGTTTAGAATAATATTGTTTAGTTTCCAGGGACTTAAATATAATCACTGCCACAGGCTCCATGGCCAAGGCCTCACAAAACCAAATCAACTTCAGAATAAAAAAAAAAAAAAGTTTCTCTCGCTTTCTCTCCATACATGCCTATCTCCGTCTATCCCCTCTCTCTCTCTCTCTTTTTTTTTCTCTCTCTCTCTCTCCCCTGTGCATTATTCAGCATCTCTGCACCATGACTGCCTGACGTGCTGGGAAAGACAATATAAACATATCTATGTGCCTGTTCTTTTCCGATACAGAAATCTTGTCTTCTCTTCTTTTCTCTGCTGCCTCATTACCATGTTTTATTAAAAAGAGATTCACTTTATGAAAGCTAGATTCATAAAATACAACATTAAAAATAAACTACAGTGATCAGAGAAATAAAGATGTGATGTTTCATAAAGGTAAAGTGATCATTATTACTACAAAAATGAAGCCCCACCCCCAAAATCACGCTATTGGCTGAGCCAACAAATGTCTTACATGAAGTCTATGCACATTAAACATTGAAAATATTGCATCACTGCCTCTTTAAAGAAGGTCAACTTTTATTATCATTCTGTCACTGTGAGGTACCACTCACATTTTTTCATAACTGAATTTTATTCAAAAGCCGAAAATCCATTTCAAAACCCTCTCACTGATAATGATAAGGCTGCGTTCTCCATTACTGAGCAAACATCTATTTTCTCTCAGGTAAGACAATAGTGCCCAGACATGCACTGACGTCTAATCATTCATGACAAAAGTCCTATCGAGATTGTTATTGTTTTACATAAGGCCGTGAGCTGATTTCAGTATCTACATGAGCTAGTAGAATATTTTATTGAATTAAAAATGTCCTATTCTTTTTATTCCCATCATCCAGGAAATAAGTCTGGGCTGAATGTCCTACTACTGTTTGATTTAAATGCTATCTGAATTGACATCTCTGAATTTAAAAAGAGGAAATGACCAACATTTTGTTTTGAAAATCATCTTTGACTACTGATAAGTGCCACAGGGCTACTCTTAAACCCTAACATGGTAATGAGAATTTGGATATTTGGCACAACGTTGGCTTGTTCAGCACCATTTTAATAAAATTAAAAATAGGCTCATTTGAAAAACATGCCTCTAACTACTTGTTTTTAAACAATTGACTGCAGTTTCAAGCTGAAAACACCAGCTATTTTTATTCCTTTTAAACAAATTACGATTACATGACAGATTGTTATTTATTAAGACATTTTCTATCAGGTTCATTAAACAATACCATGTTATGACTTCAAAGCACTTTTACTGTTGTGCAAGATTTGTACAAACAAAACATTTTTGATGTTTAAATCACATAAGCTCCATATGAATGTCTTTTCTGATATAGTAAACTTGCTGGGTAGCTCACCTGGTGAACCATTGCACTTGCAATGTGAAGCATTCAAAGAAACATGAGTCACAATAAAAGTGATTTTCATTACCTAACCCATACGTATGACAAACATAAAAAAAACAATGCCAAATTTACATTTCGTTTTACATCTGTTTCGCATGTAACTGAATGGCATTTTCATGCCACTCAATTGACATTTCACTTTGAAAGTGTTGTAAAATGTGCAAGAAGTAACGCAATACAATTTTCACTAATACAATAGTGAGCCAGGGTTAATAAAATGGCATTGCTGCATCATTATGGCTCATTAAGAACAAGAAATAGAATATCAAAACTTAAATCAACTGTTCAAATATGCCATTATAACGGCAGCCATCTACTGACTCCATATGGAGAGCACTATAAAGGACACTTAAATCTGCCCAAACCTCTGCATATACAGTATATAATATCATTAACTGATGGGTTGCAGAGAGCTGGTATCACCGTACATATTCTTTCTTAATGTTAGGACATAAGCCAGAAGACACATTAGGCCCTCTAACTCAGAAATATGTTGTTAATTCACTCGCAAAGTGGAGGTGTTTTAAAATGTCGTAAATTTAACAAAAAGAAGTCCCAAAGGCCACAGCAAATCAGAGAGGTTCTTTATGACAGGCTTTATCTCAAGGTTTCAGGCTAGAGAGGAGACGTTAAATTGACCTTTGATTGAATTGTGTGTGTGTGTGTGTGTGTGTGTGGATGGCCTGCGTTTCCATGAAAAGTGGAAAAGGATGATGAAGGACTGTCTACAGGTAAAGTAAATTTGCTTTAAGATCTCAGGGTAGAATTTATAGCAGAGGATGAAAAGATGAGATATTGCCACAGAGCTTTTTTTTTTTTTTTTTTTTTTTGAAAAATTGCTGCATTAAATATTAAGAGCACCACAGTCACTTCAATTGATATTCAGCAATTAAGAACACACACATTATCACCTCCGTCTTCCTGCCCCTGCAGAGGATGGAAATTTATCATGAGCGATGTGGAAATATATTCAAATAAATCCACTTTGCTGGAGAGTCAAGCAGAGGACTAAACTCTATCCATCATTTGTGCTAGATGGAAGAGAAGAGAAAGAATGGATAAGAGATCTCCACACCTAAATACCTCTGTGCCACAGAGGGTGATGGAGTGGGACAAAAAAACTACGCCAGAAAGAAAGAAAGAAAGAAAGAAAGAAAGAAAGAAAGAAAGAAAGAAAGAAAGAAAGAAAGAAAGAAAGAAAGAAATGTATTAATGAATAAATAAATAAAAGAAGTTGAAAGAACAGAAGAAATGAAAAGAAACATCAGAAAGAACAATATTATTTATTTTTCCATATGAATTCTGCTAGCAGGTCCATGAAACTGCAGATATTTCCCTGCAGGACTGAAGCAGTGCTGTAGATGAGAGGCTGGACTACAGGAAAGTTATTATATCCCAAATGTCAACTCCATTTTCATCTTATCCAACATTTTACTCCACACAAATGGTATTAACATTACAGAGTCAGTATCAGCTGGATTTGGGGTATCTTGGAATCTTGCGTGCCCACCAAAGTTGAATTTATTGTATCAAAAATATAGTAAAAATCCTACTGACCGAAAATTTTGAACAGTAGTCCATATCACAAATTTATAAGCTTAAACAAATGACAAAAGTAAAAAAAAATTATAAATACAATTCTCTTGCATATGTCAAAGTTTGACCCCCTGCATGTACTCGTTGCTAATAATAATGAAAGCATGTCCAGTACCAGAAACATTGCCCTGAAGATTGTGTGTCCATCCTTTGTCATGACCCAGTAACTTTCCTGCAGCGCACAGAACACACACACTTCCTCAAACAGGCCTCACCTGACCACAGCACCTCCACACCTGTCTGCTCTAATCAGTGCTGTGTGACAGATACGCACCGCTGTGTGTGCGTGCATGCGTGTGTGACAGGTAGACAGTGCCGTCACTTCATAAACACATGTTTTTTCCGACACGCTTCACCTCTCTCCAATCCCTCTGTCTGTCCTGTCCTCTCACTCCCAAAATGCCTCCCCGGCTGTGATGCAATGAAATCTGACAGTGGATTTCACATTGATCTCCACACACAAGCGTGGCTCACGAGGCTTTGATGGTTGCTGCAATCAGCCTTATCATTGCGTTTTTTGACCTCTCTCACTCCTGTTTCCCCTCAAACTCTCCTGCTATATCAGCAGTTTTACACCGTTCGGATCGTTGATAAAGCCATAGATGATTTTTGTTATACCCGAATGCCAATTGGAGTCTTATAGACCAAAACTATCAGAACTCACCGGGATGAGGTCGAGAGTCAGAATCGTGTGAGTTTAAGGCCAGTTTCCAGCTCATTAGGTGGGCTGCAGCTCGAATCTCAAGGGAAGCGTGTCAACAGTGACAAGCCAGTGGTTCTGTTCCATTACAAAAGGCGCACAAAGGTAAAATACAAAAACGACATGTTGTGGGGTCTATACATGAAGGTTTTGTGAAGTGTAAACATGGCTTATAAAATAACAGGTGTAAACATACACAGATAGTTGCCAGGTCATGTGTGTGTTTGCTAAGGTGTTCTGGATTTTATTGTTACAAGCTGATGTTGAATACTTAGCTCAAATACCTGCACCAAGAATAAGAGCCGCATTGTTTACATATAATAGCATCCTTGTATTTCAGAATAAATATTGAAAAAGAAATGCAAGATGTATGTGTGTGTTTCTGCACTCGTACAATGACACCCTCCAGTCTGCTGGTGTATTTTAAAGAGGACGCACTTCTGTGGGACTATATTAGCATACCAATAGAGCTCCTGTGCTGCGGAGCGGAGGAGAAAAATTGAATTGGAAGGACAAGGAAGATCAGTGCTGTCGGATGGAAGCCACTTCATTGGATCAGAAATGTGTGCGAGTACGGCTACCTGTGGTGAGCTGGCATGAACGCACAGATTATGCAGAATAGCCTCATCTGGACAAGCAAAAATATCAAACAACACACATATATATGGCCAAATACGCTAAAAATAACAGAAAAGGGATGGTAAATATTGTGTCATCTATATATACACCATTATCTTAGCTGTTTTTTGCTTTTCCATTTAAAATGCCAGCTATATGAATTGCAATTCTGCATCAGGTTTGCAAACTCAATTCAAATGCAATTTAAATTCAGAAAATGAATTTGAAAATAAATAGGAATCTAAAAGGCATTTTAATTCAAATCTTGCACAACACTGAAATGTCTTTGCCACTGGAAGACCATTAGTTTCCAGCTGAATTTGTGCAAGACTATGTGTGAACATGCATGCAGCCTAATGTCAAAAAGGAAGTTAAATTGAGGAAAAGAGAATGGGGGAGTGAAAGACGAGAGAGGAGACACAGAAGAGCCCCTCTGGATCTCACCCGCTGTGTCATCAATGATAATCCAGCTCCTTCATCACATAACCCTCACCTGCATCTCTCACTCAGACAGAGTGACTTCCTTCACCTGGATCACATGCTTCCCTACTTCCTAGGGCTCTCTCATCTGCTCCCATCATCTTATTATCTGTCACTTTATCAGATAAAGAGTGTCTCTGTCTATCTGAGCGCCGCTCCACATGCCACCCTGCTGCGTTCATAATTACGCCTGAAAATTGTTCCCACCTATAGCCTTTGTCTTCTCTCCTGCTCTTTGCCATCATTCTGCAGTGGAAATGTAACAATCTAAATTATCATTAAATCTAACACCTTCACCCCCTCATAAATCATATCAAATCATCCCAGTCTCTCCCTATTTCTCCTCAGGAAACGGCACAATAACACACTATCATTTGGACTCTTTTTAGCTTTCTACTACTGACTGATAGAGTACTTAAGTGCTGTCTCTCTAATATAACCCAGCATGTTGCTAACTTAAGGACATGATTCTTTTTATGAAGCATAAAACACACTTCTGTTCACATTTTTGGGGTTGATAAAATATGCTGTGTTTATGTATTTAAAATGTAAAATTACTTTGAATATATTTAAAATTATATATATAAAATTTGAATATATTTAAAAATAATTTACTCCTGTGATGATAAAGCAGAATTTCAGCACTATTACTCCATTTACATGATCCTTCTGAACTTTTTTTTTTTTGTGAAAGTTTTTTTCAGGGTCCTTTGATGAATAGAAAGTATTCTATAAAATAACCATTGATTATCCCTTACTTAATTTGAATTAAAAAAGTTTTTCAAATTTTAAAAAAAATGACATTATCTGTTTTTGCAAATTAACTCTTCGTATTTAAAATCTAAATTAAAATGAAATTAAATTAATTATTGTTTTTGTTTTACACTTTCCAATATACTTTTAAATAATGTTTAAATAATTATAATAATATATATATTTTTTTTAAATGGCTTCAACCTTAGTAGGTCCAAACTTTGTTTCAGTTTTACCTCTCTACCCCTACTTACTTGTCTAGACTATACTGTCATATAAATAAAAGCAAAAAAAAAAAACTCTACTTACTGGTCCAAAAAAGTTTATTTCTTTTATTTGAGAAGGGTTCAAGGTATGAAGAGCACTTTCAAACCTTTACTTTGATTCAGCCTAAAAGTCTACAAAGCTCATTTCTACAAAAAAAAAAAAAAAAAGACCATAGCCGAGCATTTAGCCACCAATAACACACTACTCTTACTTTTACAGCAAGAAAAAAAAACCTTAAAATTCATAGATGCTTTAGGTATAAAAGCCAATGGAACAAACAAATAGAGTGGCCACTTTATTGTTGTAACTGTGTTGCATGTGAACAATGAGAGAAACATAGAAAAGCAACAACTGGAAAGAAGTACACAACTGTTGAATTGTCCAAACACTGGTCTATTCCATTGCTCCTTACCTCCTCTGTAAGTTTTAATTATATATAGACACTTACCAGCACACTTGGTCCGAGTGATGAGGGGTGGTCCCGGTGGTCCAGTGCCACCCTCCCCAGGTCGGGTCAGAAGAACCTTAATCTCATACTCCACATCCGGATCCAAATGCCAGAGCTTGTAGGTTGGTGAATCCACGACGTGTGTCTCGGCCCAGTTTCCAGTGGTGGTGCGGTACTCCACCTCTTTCAGGATGATGGGGCCGTCGCCGATGATGGAGTTGGCATTTGGTTTGATCCACAAGTAGGTGGCACCAACTGCGAGAAGCTCAGGTGGAGCAATTGGTGTGGGGGGTGCTGAAGAAGATAAAAAGAACAGGATCGTTTCCATTAGGTTGATTATTATCTACAATCTTTTTTTATCACAACACAATCAACCACTTTGGCATCATAGAAAAGGCTATTTTATCATCATGTTGCCTTAAAATACTCTTGGGAATTTTAATCAATGTTTTATCAGCATATTTTTGATTATTCTTCATGAATAGCATGTTTGTGTACAAACTAACAGATTCATCAAACACCCATTATGATCAATACCAAGTATCTTCAATAAATGAATAAATCCATATTTGAAAGCGGTGGAAGAAGCAACAGAAACAAATGAAAAAAGTGGCTGCACTGAAATGCCTCAGCCATTTCTGGCAATAATTTTTCAGCAAATTTTAAAAGTTGTTGAAAGAGCAATTAAGGGCTGTAGAAAGTAATCTCGCTTCACTATTACACTGCATTCAGCCATCATTTCACATTTGCTTTTGTAGCGCAAAATGGTGAGAGGAAAATGAAGGCTGGAATTACAGTGAAGCATGTGGCCGAAGCTTTGAAGCTCATTAAGGGATATCAGACAGACTTGCTTGGCCGGCAGAATTGTTAGAATAAATGGAATGAAACGTTTCCTGGAATCCCAGTTGAGAAGGTGGGCTATAGCTTTTCCCTAAACACTTAGCTAAGCTCTCTTCCTCTCCCTCTCTTTCTCCATTGCTTCTACCTACTCACATTAAATCCACTGGAGACAGCTTACGGCTTGCCCTGCATTAACTTCCTGTCTCTGCCTGTCTCTTCTTTCTTTGTCTCACTGCCGTTGAGCACCTCAGATTTACCCTCAAACCTGTAAAAGGTAAACAATGTTTATTTTTTTATTTTTTTTGCTTGCTTCCTTCCATCATTGTTTACTCCCTTCCATTCCTTTTTCTTTTTCTTCCCTTCCCCTTCTTTTTCCGAATTTTTTTCTTTTCTACCTTACATCCATAGTTAGTTTCTTGCTTCCTCTCTCCCATTTCCTTCCTTTCTTTCTCTCAATCACTTTATTTTTTTGTTCTTCCTTGATTGCTTTCCATTTCCTTGCTTCTTTCCTTGCCCTTTTCTCTCCATTTCCTTCCTTCTTCCATTCCTCCCCATTTACTTCCTCCCACCCCTTTTCCTTCTATCCTTCCTTGCTTGCTTTTCATTTTCTTCCTTCCTTCCTTTTTCTTTCCATTTCCTTCATTCCTTCCTCCCTTCCTCCCCATTTCCTTCCACCCTTCCTCCTCTTTTTTCTTTTTCCATACTTCCTGGCATTCCATTTCCTTCCTTATTTCCTTCCTTTTTTCTCTCCATTTCCTTCCTTCCTTCTTCCATTCCTCCCCATTTCCTTCCTCCCAGCCCATTTCCTTCATCCTTCCTTTCTTCTTCCCTCCATTCCTCCACCCTTCCTTCTTCCCCATTTCCTTCCTTCTTTCCATACTTCCTTTCTCCCCATTTCCTTCCTCACTTTCCATTTCCTTTCTTTCTTCTTTATTTCTTTCTTCTTTATTTCAAGTAAATAAGAAAAAGAACCCTAGCAACCACATAATGACTTTGCAACCAACCAGAACCCCTTAACAATGACCTGGTCGAGCCACAAAGAAACTTTCTCCATTAAATGTAAATATAACAACAATAACAATATTGTTTCTCGATTCATTTTACGTTTCCAATGAAAAAATACATTCAGAATAATCTTCCTCATTTTATAATTTCTTTCTTTTTCAGTTCCCACTTTCCATCTTCTAATCTTCTTTTTGGCACTCTCTCTCTCTCTCAGCAGGAGAGGGTTCAGACAGACACTAATCCAGGGTTAGAGGTGAGTAGCAGTGCATGAAGGGTTCATCCGAGCATGGAAGAGCCACCCAGGCCCACTCTAATGAGAGGCTGCTGTCTCTACTGTGCCATGTAATCAACTGAGCCAGATTACCAAAGCCCATTTACCCACAGCTGATAACCACTGACTCCCTCAGCTGCCCGGAAAGGATATGCTCTGTCTCGGAGAAGAGAGTTTAGACGTGACCCGTCAACCTCTGAAGCTTAAGAGCGTTTAGTGCTTGAAATGAAAATGAAGGTGGGAGAAAATAAAAATGATAACAGAAAGGAAGGAGGAATAATAAGAAGTAAACAGAGATTACCACAGAAAAAAGACAGGAAATATAGGAGGGTAAGAGAAGGGAAAACATTTTCTGTGGAAAAGTTCCACCTTAATAGTCTTTATAATATTCTGAGCCTATTGGATATTTTGTTGGCAATTGTATTGGCTTAGGAAATTAATATGTGTAATACTTAAGCATAGGGGTGTGTTTAATTCCCTAACCATAAGCATGACCAATAATTTACCGTAGTAAACCCCAGTAATAATGACTACAAAACAAATTTTCAACACTTTAGGTTGAAATTTGATATTGCTTATGGATAATGTGTTATTTATCATATGAATGGACTCCAGCATGTTGTTCATCAAGGTAGCTGTCACATCTAAAATGCAATTTTGAAGTAGTTCCCTTGTTCAAACCATTAATACACTTCCATCGCTTAATGCATTTTCAGCAGTCTTTATGTCAGCACATTGTCTTGACATGGGCATTTATGGTCCTGCAGTTGATAAAATCTGTGATTAGTGGAGAGTTTTAGGATTGAGCATTTATGATTGCAGCTTGATTGAAATGAGGTTTGGATGCTGCTGAGGACTGGCTGAATTTTGGTTATTGCTTGTTGATGACTGACTGAGTGTTATTGTACTCCGGATGATTTACAAACTATTTTGAGCTTCCAGCCTTGACGATGTTGTTGTTGATTAGCACAGTGGTTTGGGGCTACGTCACTAGAGAGATCAACATATGTTCATTATATGAATGTTAAAACATCTGACGTCTATTAATTACTTTGTAGTCCCATTCAGAACACATATTGCTTAGGATGATGCAACAGTCTTGACAAAGAAATAAAATATTGTGGTATCATGACATAGAGCTACTAACAACTGCAAGTGCATGAACATAGTGAGGGAGGGCTTGTATATAAATATGCTGGCAGAACAAAAACAAATATATGAATGACACAAAGGCTTCAGCTCATCTCAGCTACTTCTAAAGTTCTCCATTTCTTATGTCAGTGTATTCTCTCATAGAGATAAAATGAGGAAATATGCTAGGCTCAGACAGAACTGCACAGTATGGATACAGATAACAAAAGGAGCATTACCCGTTCACCAGGGGTGCCTTTCACTCCAGGAAAAACCTATTTTCTACAGACATAAGAGGTTTCCTGCACACACTATTTACTATTTCAGGTGAAGAACTCCATGTGTGTGAGAGAACACAATTCGAAATACTCTTTTCTTATCAAATTCCTTTGATACACAAAGTTCATTCCCATTTCCACTGATACTTTGCCATCCGTTCAGGAATATTAGCAGCAATGTGGTGATTGGAGTCCCTGTGCAGGTGTATGTGTGTCCATGTGGCTGAGCGCCCCTGTAATTTTACCCTTTATCACCTGGTGTCCGCAGGGAGGTTTTAAAACCAGCTGGATTTGCGAGAAATCTCCAGAAATCCCACCCTACTATCTGATCAAAGCCCACCGGGTTTGTCTGATAGCAGAGCTGGAGGAGAGAAAGATGAGCTCCAGCGTCAAATGGGAATTTGTAGCTGTGAAACAACAGTAATTGCAATCTGGTTTCTCGTCTGTCGGAACAACCAATTCAACAGAAACCGAGAATATGGCTACAGTATTAGAAAGTTTAGAAAGATTTAATCTTGAACTAAAGTTTTTTAAATATATATATATATATATATATATATATATATATATCCACAAACTGATGCAAAAACTGATACATACACATTCGTGCTTGCATAAACACTAGAGCAGGGTGATAAATTAGTAATGATATATTGACATATTAAATTTTATTTTAGCTGTAAAATTATGTATATTGCTTACGCCATTCAAATGTTTGGGGTTTCTCTTACCAAGGCTACATTTATATGTTCAAAAATACAGTATGAACAGCAATATTGTAAAATATTATTGCAGTTCTAAATAAACATTTTCCATTTTATATATTATAACTTAATATATGACTTAAGTTGTTTCTGTGATGCAAAGCTGAATTTTCATCATCCATAACTGTTACATAAAACAGTTATGCTGCTTAATATTTTTGTGGAAACCTTGATACTTTTTTAGAGATTTATTGATGCAAGAAAGTTCACAGGAACATCATTTAATTGGATTTTTGGTAATATTGTAAAAGTCTTTACTGTCACTTTTGATCAGCTGAATGTTTCCTTGCTGAATACTGATACTATATATTTATATACCAGCTCTACAAATGTTAAACCTCAACTTGGCTTCACTTCAAGCTCTTCCAAATAAGATTGATTTTGCTAGTATCATTGAAAATAAAGTCTAATACGTTACACAACCATAAAAGCATTAATAACATCAAAACATATTGTGCAACATCCTCAGAGTTTTTTATTTCAAATAAGAATTGCATCACATTATGCCAAAAATCACAGGAGCACTTCAGAACAATTGCAAAGCTCTCCATAGCACTGGGAAGCTCTCTGCACACCAAGACTACTGCAGCACCCACAAAGATACATCCTCCATACCTACAGCCTCATGGGAAACAGTTCAGAATGACTCACACAGTTGTTTCGAATCATTTGCTTTATTGTTTGGATCAAACCCCTGAAAAACAGCTCAGGGGAAGCAGATGAGAGATGTCAGGAGAGATGCAGTCTGTGCTTTTGACCTGACCCTTATCCCTTGATGCAGTATCTCTGTGGAAGGTTGATTCTCTTTGTCAGGAAAAGGAACTACAATTCCCACTTTTTTATTCCTTCCATCTAAAATCTAATTCCTCTTCTATTTTTTTTTTTATAGTTGTGCATCAGTGATAGAAAGGTTTTCGTTGAATGCACTCACAGAACGCTTTAATCAAAACACCATACTGAGCATTGTAGAAGAGCAGGGAACAAGAGAAATACAGCGGAGGAACACTGTAAACATACAAGCGTGGTAAGAACAGCGTGAGAGGAGAGAAGGCTCTTCAAACCCTCTTTCAGAAGAAGTACATACAGGTCTGGACAAATGAAAGCAATGCACGCGGAAGGGACAACAAGAGAGGGAGACAGTGAAAATAAGGGAGGAGGGGTCTTTCGCTAGACTGAATTCACAAACCCGGCACTGTTCAAAGATGCCATGCTGAGGACACCTGTGCATAAAATTCAAAATTCTGCTCCAAATAGATCTCTGGACTCAGTGAGATGTAAAACACACACACACACACAAATATATCTTCCAAAATCTAGCGAGCTGCCTTATGGTATACTGCCTACAGAGGCCACATCCTAAATGAAGATTCATAAGGTCAGAAATGCAGACCAGTAATAGAAAAACTAGATAGATAGATAGATAGATAGATAGATAGATAGATAGATAGATAGATAGATAGATAGATAGATAGATAGAGTTTTTCTGCAATGTACATGCATAATGCTACATTTGAAGTATCTTATAGAAGCTGCATAATTAAACTACCCTGCAACAGTTTTCAAAGTCCCATTCAGACAAGACAGTTCACTCTTTGGCCTTCTTGGCTAGTATTTACTTGGGTAATAATATATATATATATATATATATATATATATATATATATATATATATATATATATATATATATATATATATATATATATATATATATATATATATATATATATATATATATATGTATATACTAAAACAGCTATAATTTCTGTGTTAATAAAATATTCCATTTGAGTAATAACATCCGTCAACAATGGTTTTATAAAATAATCATAGATGGCTTTATTAACTGAAAGAGTCTTCCCGTTTATCCCTAAGAGATTTTTCCCATTTATTTTTCTACAAGTGGTCAGCATCACATTTCTTATGCTCTCTCTGCAGCCTTTGACTTGGTAGCTCACCTGCAATGCCATATAATGCTGTCTAGGTAGGCAGCTCACTAGATTTTGGAAATTGAACAACTGTATTCCTGTGAGATGGAGAGTCTGTGAAAAAGCTATGTATTTCAATGCACATATGCCGGGTACTTGGAGAGCAGTGCATCAAGAGGCTACGGAATACAAACTAAATAAATAAATAGTCACACAGACAAATAAAGTGGCTGCGAGTGTTTGAAGTGCTAACTCCTCGGCTCCTGCTTATCTGGGCTGTAGTATTACTGTGCTCTAATCCATCTCTGTAGTGAAGGCCGCTCGCAGGCAGTCTACGGACACACACACAGACTTCCGAAATCCTTCACTAATACTTCTCTCTGTCTGAGTGTAGATAGCAGTGCTTTCTGCATCACACCATCACACACATCAACACCTCTCGCAAAAAACACACACAGACCAGCAACATTTGCAGACATTTAGGTATGCGTTGAAACTCAACACGCACAAGCTGCAAACTCACTGGATTTCCATCCAATATCCAGAATCCACCCACAAGCTCTGTTCCAAAACCTAGAAAGCTCCCTACTTAGACAGCTGACCTCTAAGGAAAGTAACATGTAATAATAAAAGAAAAAAACACTCAACATAGACTGAAAATCTGCACAGTACACGACTACATGTAACGAAGCAGCAGCTCAAAATTATTTCCTATACACTTTGGTACTTTGTTGTTACAGGTAAAACATACATTAAATATAATAAATTATAATAAAAACTAAATCTGTAAAGAAAAATTTTAAATGCTGCCTTAAAATTTGGCCCAAGAGCTTAAAAATCATTATCACTTAATTTTTCATACAATATGTAAGGGAGAAAAAAAGCTTGATAAAGTATCATTCATGCCTTTTCAAAATAATAAAATAAAATAAGCACTAAAAGCACAGTTTTTGTTATGCAAATTAAGGACATTAGAAAAAAGTAAAAAATTAAATAAGAAAAATCTGCAGTCTACTGCATTCTTTTACAGTAGGTTAATATTCCCCACATGCCCTTCATCAACTACACGAACATCATGCCAAACAGAGACTACAGAGAATCGATCCAGATTATGCCCTGGAGTTCAGTCCCAGATTACAACTGTCACCTGTCATTAGCACCTTTACCTGAGGCCATCGCTCTGTCTATGAATCCATTAGCTATATCAACACTATATTATTCTCTTTCATTCACTCCCACATGTAAGGTCCAACGCTGACCAGCAGCATATCAATAAGGCCATAGTGGACACAGTCATTCGCACAGACCTTGCTATTATTCTGCTGATGTGAGTCTGTGGAGAGAGTGTGGTGTGGATGAAGGGCCCCTGGGGGCCTCCTGTCTTGTCAGAGACAGAGTTGGGTTTCATGAACCATGGGGACGCCAAGACCTGCATGCTAACTAGCCTAGCGCACTGCCTCTGCCACACTGAGAGGCACAGGCCTGTAATTCACTGAGAGATTCAAGAAGAGTTCATCTCTATATCAGAACACTGAAGTCAGTAAGGCTTCAAGAGATTTCTATAGACATACGGTAATTGTATTCATTTTAATTTACAATGAAAATAGAAGCATACCAACTGAATATATACAAACACACACTCACACACATTACCGTATTTCTGAACAAATAATGTAGCCTCAGTATAAGAGATTTCTTTCTTTCAAAAACATTAAGAAAATAAATGTAATATGTAATTATATATGTTTAATATGTAAATATATATATATATATATATATATATATATAGCTGTGCGTTAATACAATTTAAAATGACATTGCAACAATATAAACAATTACCCATCCAAGGTTTGCTATATTGTATATATTGTTGTTCATGTATCCAGGTAAGATGTAAGAAAAGTAAGATGTACTATCCAGCTTGCAAGATGTATTACTGTAAGCATAATATAAATATTGGAAATGAAGTATTTTTTTAGGAAGTATGAAAAAAAAAATCATAGAATCAGGTACATGCCTAATGCTACATTTGAAGTATGTTATAGAAAGTCTGCAACAGTTTTCAAAGTCCCATTCAGACAAGACATTTCACATTTTGGCCTCCTAGACACACATTTTATTTTTTTATTTTATTTTATTTTTTTTATTTTTATTTTTAGTACAATTTAAATGGAAGTGTACTATGGATTACACAAAAATATTAAGCAGCAAAACATTTTTTTTTTTTTACCATATTAAAAAAAAAATGCAGCCTTGGTGAGCATAAGATACTTTTTTCAAAAAAAAAATAAAAAAATAAAAATAAAATAATAATTGCAAACATTTGACTGATATCTATCAGATCAATTATTTTGAGAGAAGCTGTTTTCAACCACTAATATCCCACCCAGATGAATGGGTTTTCCCACCTCCAAAATCCTAATTTAACCCAAAGACTTTTTTAATAACCTGTGCAAATGGTTTCTTCCTGAATGAATCTAAAACTTTTCTTTCTCCCTCTGACACTGTGATGCAAATGTGTATAAATGGGCTAATAAGGCACAGAGGGTTTTGGGTTAAAATTGCATCAGGGTGAGATTGTGAGAGGACATGAGAGAGTGAAATGACTGTCAGAATGAATATTACTTAACACAGATTAGCATACATTAAATATGAAAACCGGGAGAGCTTTGACACCACATAGGCTTGAAGTAGAGATAAAGAAAACAGAAATTGAAAAGGGGAAAAAAGAAATAAAGATGATAATGCAGCCAGATGAAAATTATTGTACGTCAAATGTGTCTGAGACAGAAACGAAGAGTAATGAGAGGAAAGTGCTGCCCACAGGAAAGATAAATCACAAAAGACATCTCAATTGTTGCTCATAGACTAAAAAAGATTAAATAGATAGCAAATTCAGAACAACTTCTTCAAAGTCTCGAATTGAGTTCATATTAGCCGAGATACCAAAGTCTGCGATCAAAAGTCACAAGGGATCTCAGAATGAACACAAACATTTCTAATGACATTCTTCAATCACAAAATGATCTGAGCTTTATACCTCTACACTCTTACTGTACTTCAAAAATCATCTAATTTGTGTATATTTATTTGTCTAAATTTAGAAAAATGCAACAAAGATTTGCATTTCCTAAAGATAAATACAATACTTTGCATAGTGGTAAAATAACAGTGTTTAGATTTTTTTAGGTAAGTTCAGGTTTCAGGTTTTTCTTTATCTATATAAAGGAAAACCTCATCAGTATGCAAAAATCATCAAGTCAATCACAATTAGATTTGCAAATTGGTATTAGAAAGATGACCCATTACAATTGTGTATACTAAAATCACAATGTGTGAGTGTCAGTTGCATTTGACAGCTACAGTATGAATACGTTCACTTAACATTTAATCATAAGAAGTGCGCATATAACATTTACCAGAACAAAAATCCATCTTTAAGTTTAAAACATAGTGAAAATGGAAAGTGATTCAGGCTCGATTATTTGCAGAAGTTTTACACCTAAGGTTAGGAGCTTAGAACAAACTAACCAGATTGTTTGAGGAATATCTTTTCAAGTACTGCTATAAAACATAATTGTGAACTCCTGAGCTATGAAAGAGCAACCTGTGAACAATAAAATGTTACAGTGGCTAAGAAAGCAATCAAAAAAAGAGATAGAGGCATGCATAGGGGAAACATATTTACAAAGGTAATCCTAAAACAGCAAAAGCAAACACAAATAAAAAAACATGAGATGAAAATGACAAATAATGGGACTTTCTCCATGGTCACCAGCAGTAAGGTACCTTCACATCACAATTACTAGCACCTCTGTCTGTCTTTCTCTCTATCTCTCTCTCTATGCCATCAGCCAGCCGGTGGTTATTAATGACCCCTGCACCCCTCTGTGAGCACCCCATTTATAAAACTCACCGTTTTAATCTCTCTCAGTGTGTGCTACTCCCCCGCGCTCCCTCAGCCTGCAAACACACTCATACATTCAGTGGCTGACACCTTTATGGAGGATTGAGAATGCAATGGCCAGTACTTACAGTTCACGCACTTTCCCAAAACTGAGCACACTTACTCGTATTTACACACCATTCCTCTCTTTCTGTTGCTTAACCGGTTATACAACTCATCCACAATATTCCTAATATTCCTGGTCTTTTATGGTGTTTCCCTTCTTTTTGAAACCTGACCGACATGTCACTGTACATTTTTAAAGAGAGTGATTTAAAAACAGTTTTTGTGGGAAAATGGACTTTAGTGAGATTTAGGCTTACAACAAAACAAAAACTATTTTCTGATGTTTACACAAGAGTTCAAAAGTTTGGGGTATGAGAAAGATAATTCATTAATAGGGATATGCAGGTCTAGTCGACTAGTCAACTAAACATTACAGCTCCTGCTAGTCGACTCTGAAAACAATAGTCAATTACACGACCAAAAAAAAATAAAAATAATTATCATTCAAATTACCATCATTTTATTTTACCATTAAATTAACACTGTTACATTTAAAACATTTTAAATAAGCTAAAATAAAATATTAGAAAAAAATGCATTATTTTTAAAAGTGTATCTGGGCATAAACTACATTTTTACCTCAGACCTTGCATGAGCTTTCTTCATGTCAGTTGTGGCGAGCTCAAACGTGACCACGCGAAAGACGAGCAAGATGTGGGATTATTTTGAATAAGAAAGAAACAGAAAAGTTTTGTGTAAACTGTGTATTGTCAAATTGGCTTACAATAACTCTTCTGGAGCAATGCGTAATCATTAGCTTAGAGACTATCCAAAGCCAGCTAATGTCAATCACGTTATACACTGCCATCCCGTCCGAGCCATCTATTCCTCTAATGAAGACCCACTTCGGTGTTGGTGCGGGATGTCCAGGCGCTTTCCAAAATTCTGTTGGCTTGCTTTTCGTTATCTCTGCTTGCTGTGACTTCAATTTCCACAGAGCACTTTTTCTCAAGAGCAAGAATTGTTAATCGCCTGAGGTCCTGTCTTTCTTTTTGTTTGTTTTGTTTTTAGATGATATAGCCTACATGATGAAGTATGTTTTTAAAAACGTTTTAATGCTATCCCTTGATAAAATTTGCTATTGTTTTTGACTTGTGTTTTAATATGTTGGCTAACGTTACATGAAGATGAATGATTCTGTCCGGCTATCAGTTGATTTTTCCATTGTTCTGCATTTCCCCAGCTGATTTTAATAAATAAACATTGGCTGATGTTGAGTGTGTGATCTTCTTTTATTGTACCGCCTAAAATTAAATGATGATAACATGAGGCAAGTGTAGGCTTCAGCATAATTGTGACCTATTTTTAGCAGAATTCATTGAGGGATTTGACAGTTTGATTCACAGAATAAGTATTTAAAATGTAGACTATTATATACATGCATGCACAAGTTTTTTTGTTTTTATGTTTTTCTTACCATCTTTTGGGGGTTTCTTGCTTTTAGACTAGTCGGATACAAAACTTCAGTTTAAGCTTCATTCAAATTAGTCGTTGGGCACATTCCTATTCATTAAGCATAATTTTATCTTCATTGAAATTATCTTGCATTAAGGATGTTAAGGCCAAAAAACTGATTAAGAAAATAACATCTCTGCAGGTCCACTTAGTCTGCATTTCTTCATTTATACCGGGTCAAACTTATGGCCTTTTCAGCTCAGCTCCTGTTAAAAGTTACACCCCCAGCAAATTCTCTTTATTAATTGTCAGTGTCTGGCTGGAACGATGCCACTCATGCCATACACTCATGCCTCCTCCCCCTGGACTAAATCCCTGGCACTGCATGCATTAATTAATGCATATTTCATTTAGCATGCCTGTGCTGTGCGGCATATTGCCTTCCACTCTATTCATTTCCCCAGGGAAATTATGTTATACATCACCCCTCTGTTGGCTTCCCTAATCACACAGACTGTACACAGGCAGACGCATCCACACACCTCTGAATTCCCAGGATGACACTGGACCCTCTGAGCACCTGAGGCGCTCACAGCCTGAGGGATATTGCCCCAGAGCGCACCACCCCACCCCGTGCTCAGCAAAGACAGATGGCAGTGATCGCTGACAGAGCCAGCCACAAACACGCTGCTCTAGAAACACAATCATGCTGCCACTATATGTGACACCTCTGTTAGCTTCTAGATTTGGCATGTTAATCAGATGCATACTAATACTACAAAGATGGGTCATTACTGTACAAGAAAATCTGGTTGGATGAGTCACAGATGATGATTATACTCTAAATCAATCTACAGGTTACAGTTATAAATTACAGTTTGTATCACTTGAAAAACAGTTTGTTGTGATTTATATAATAAATAATCATAGTTATTTAATTGAACTTGGCCATCTTATATCATTTATTGCAACCATTTTATAATAAACCAAGAGAAGTTAGAATGATTTTACCATGGTTAATGGGACTTCAGACACTAAAGTTTGACTTTGTGTCAAATAAAACCATTTACACTATGGATACATACAATATCAACAAATAGACAAATCTTATATATATATTTTACCTCTCCATATATAAATGTATGACTTCAATAAATTACAAAATCCTCTGTGTAGGTTTGACATTGGAAATTCACACTTTAAAAATTGTCTGCTACTGTACAAAGACAATTTATGTATAAAGGGGTGAAACTGGATTTGAATTTCATGAAAAGCCCATTTAACTTCTCCATTTTATCATGATTAAGGGGACACATTATCATCACACCACATCATTTAAAAAAAATGGAATTCAAGCAGAATAGAATAAATCACAGCTTAAAATGACAGATAACAGCCTTGACAATAGATTACCTGCATGCCTCAAATTGTATCGCAGGATAATGATGAACTTACTTGCAGTGCAGATTCTCAATATATAACAATGTATAACTAAGCTTTAAAAATATAGCTCCATATCATTACATTTATAACCAATCAAATGCTACTATTCAAACATTTGGGATCAGTAAGACTCTTATTGGTCACAAAGGCTGCACATATTTGATTAAAATATTATTAAATATTATATGCATTTGAAATAGCTGTTATCTATTTGAATAGATTTCACAATATAATTTATTACATTTTTTAAAATTTCAGTACCAAATGGTATCGCAGTTGGTACTTTTTGACAACAGTACGGTGAAGTTTTGTTCTGTGGTTCTAAAGTTTCTATCATTTTTCATTTTTTCTCCAAATGATACTGGGACAAACAGGTCTTGCAGAGCAAATACAGGACTTGAAACTGTCCCGCAGTGCTCACTCTAGCAGTGACAGCAATGCTAAATCATCTGCAAAGAGAAGCTAGATCTGCCGTCATGCTGGGTACACCTGGGAACTCGAGTGGTTCCAACTCTGATGCAGGTTTGTCAGACCTTAAACTTACTTTTACTGTTCTGTTCGAATGGTTCTTTGACTCAGAAGACAACTACATGCAAGTCTAACATGTCTTTTTGAACCAATGGTGCTAGACAGGACAATTAGATTGATTTAACAATGACAGAAAGGGTGCTAGAACTGTTTGAGAAACCTTTTTTTTTTTTCTGCAAATGTTTTATTGTTTCTGCAAATTCACTAGTGGCACAACAATTACACACTCCACCTTAAATAATTAGTCAATTACATTATTGCCCAGTCTACCTTAAAAAGTCATTTTTTTACCATCATCTCATTATCATCCATAGATATTCATACATTTTTACATTTGAATAGACGCTGATACAAACAATACCATATGGATGGATTTTTACGCATGGCTTCACAGAAATACAAAATATCTGTTTAGGCTCACAGATTATTGAATGGATAGCCTCATTTTTGCATATTTCTAATAAAGGAGATTGATTAAACATGCTTAACAGTGCCAAAATGTAAATTTAACACAGTTAGCACTTGCATATACCTAATTTGACATTGAAACTTTGAAAGTACTATGATATATTGCATATCAGCCTAAATTCAAACTTAACAGATTGTGAGCTACAAATGCACACTACATACAAATAAAGTAGGTAAAAAAGCCATTTTACCTATTCTATTTCTATCTGAAATGAATAATAGCAGCTTCTAATAAAGACTAAGAGACAATACTGATGTCTCTGTAGTGATTAAAGGATTTAATCATGTCTTTGTTCCAAAAGCAGAAACTGTTGGATTTTAGTCATTTCTGATTTTTTTACTTCCAAGTGCCATATGGGGACACAAGCTTGAATCCCAGACGAAGCTTATCAGGGGTAAAGAGCACCACTAAAGGTGTTTTTGGCCATGCTAAGTCACACACGGCACAGCTACAGCCAAACAGATGCTAGCATTTCTCTCAAGTCCAGTGACCACATGCTAACAAGCCTCGCAGAAAGGGACCAACGCTTTTTGTTATTTCTGCTTAAGTGGGACAATGGCTCTGTAACAAAGCTGAGGCTCTACCCCATTATCTTAAGAAAGAGAGGAGAATCAAGGCTTCTGTACTAGTCGTTAGCAGTGCTAGCTTAAATAATGAACACTCTGTGGGTAACAATTCAAGAGGAATCCTGCTGCTGATGGCTGATGCGGGTTATAAGTGCTGCATTTTGGGCTGTGGGTTGGTTTTGTGTGTGTTTTGGCGAGCATCTCTCAACGTGCATGGCAGCATTTGAAAGCCAATCTCCCTGAACACTGGGCCACATTTATGAAACGTGAACTACAGTAATTTGCATAAAATCTAAGTAAATATATTTATATTTGTGCAGTAGACGATGAAAATGGAAAAATTTAACAGAATGGAAAATTTACATTGTTAAAAAAAAAAGCTTGAATCATTACAAAATCACTATTTCCATTTAACTGTATTATACTTTTACTGTTAAGTGCAAATAATAATATAAAACATTTAATTTCAATTTATTATTAATAAATTTAAAAATAAATATAACATTATTATTAAAAATAGATATCAAAACATTATTATTAATTGTTGTTACTCTTATTATTTGCATCTGCATCTTTAACAGTATGTTTTGAATATAGTCATACAACCAAAAAAACAGCCAACAGCACTTCCTTTTTCTTTGCTGTGATTGGCTGATCAACATTAAGAGGATAGCTGATGTCATAGATACTGTCTATCATCCAATAGAATTGAATAGGTTATAATGAACTCTTTAAATTGCCACATATCAGCCAGACTGATGACAACAGTTTCTGGCTACTGAAGAACTTATCAAATGCTACATGTACAGGCCCAAAAGCAATTAGATAATCAGTACAAATTAACATTCACATTTTAGTTCCTTTGAAATCAGCGGCATCAGTGTTTTCAGGTATATATACGCACCTTTGACGCTGAGTTCAGCGTAGTTGGAAACGCCAGATCCTCCATCAGAACGAATGACGCAGCGGTAACGGCTGGTGCTCCGCTGTGACGTGTCCGTTACACTAACGGTGGCGGAAAAGCGCCGATGGTTCACCACTCGGGTTACCATGAGAGATGTGTCTTTACCATTCCATTGCTGGAAAACAGAAAAATAATCATTCTGCATCTGACAATAAGCACACATATTATGTTTTACAAAGTTGACCATCAAGACAGAGGCACAAAGTCTTAAAACACACTGTGCACAATGAGAACTGGTGTTATGTCTTCATGTCTAAGAGCTGTAGCACAGGATAGATGGAGGCTTATAGTCTCCAGCCAATGGAAAAAGTAATTTTATCCAAGACTTCATGGACACAGACACTGGCTTAGAAATCCCGCTGACAAAAATCTCCAACAAGTTATTAAGTTTCCTCAAGCGATGTGTCTCGGGACCAAGGTTCAAAACCTCCCAATGCAAATGAAGTGAACGAGATGCTCAGGGATAAAATCAGCATTTTGAGCATGTACACTAAAAAAACTAAAATGACTGTGTCAATTATTTAAAATCTTATATTGGTCAAAATGAAAAGCTTGGCTTCTGGTTTTAACTTGTTTAGTTCAGTTATTCAGTTAAATATAATGCATATTTAAAAAATTAAGGTCTTTCAAAGTTGTCTTGTTTTGCTGTAATAAACTAAATTAAACACCTACTTTTACTTTAGTTTAAGTAAAAATATATAATTTAATGCTATTTCTAATTTAGCTTTTGATCATGGTGAAATTAAGTCGTAAAAAGCCTATGTATATATATTTATTTATACGTTACATTTTGGATTATGTCTAAAGAAAATGGTCTTTATAGTAAATAATCTTTGTATGATTGTTTTTGTCTTTGAGAAAAGAAATAAGGTTTGAACCAAACCATAAATAGATACAGAAAAATTTTCCTCTAACAAAATGAGTCTAAAGTATAATTTTTTTTCAGTGCATAATCATACCAGGTTTAATATATCACTGAATCTTCTATAGGTATTATTTTTTATTTAACTAGGATAAATTTTTTTTTAAAAATTAACTAGAGTTTTAAAATCTGTTTTTGCAAGCAGCTCCTGGCCAAAGGAGGCAGCACATAGTTTAACAAAATAAGAAATAGCACAAAAAAAACAATGATGATAAAAAATGAATGTTGTAGTCCATTTATGTAAGATTATATGTGATGCTGATGCTAAGATTATATGGCTGTGTGCATGACTCACCTGTAGCCAGAGTTTGTCATGTTGTGACCATTTGCCTCCAGCAATACACTGGAAGGTGGCGTTCTGTCCCACGTTCACCTCGACATTCTGCAGCCGCAGAAAATGTGGTGTCTTGCCTATCAAAAAACACACATGCACCTTCAAAACACATCTTACATCATCCACGCAAATCAAATAAAACACTTGCTCCAATGACACTGGTGGTCAACTATACAGTGGCCCAAACATGTTTCTACACTTAAAATTGGCGTAGCTTTAGCTATGAACATGTTTTTGTGAATATATTTTTGTGACATTTTTAGCTAATGAAGTAGTGTACTTGTGCTAACATCCTTGCAAAATATCAAAGCAAGTGTCATTTATTGTACAGTATCTAATGAAATGACATTCTGATTTTGTAAGTGTTCCACAAGTGTCCAAACACTTCTTTCAGTCCTTGTATATTTATTTTGAAATGTTGAACATGGTTTCTGTCTGTTTTTTCTCTGATTGCACATTTAGAATAACCCATATGTATTCAATACTACTTCCAATAAACATTCTCTCATTTGCATGTTCAGGTGCATTTGTCAGAAGGGTAACTCGTGCACTAGCTGAACTCTTGTGTCTCAGTCTCCACCCACTCTCTCTGCCAGCTTCATTATCTGTGCATGCATTTCTGCACAAAAGCAATATCAATCTTTTTCAATTAAAGTCACTGAGAATATAGACTTCTTTTTTTAGTTTATCTGCTATAATGTGGAAAGCGCTCAGATTTAATGAAGTTATCTTAATACCCACATACATTATAGCAAATAAAAAAAAAGATACGTACACGGTCTAAAATGAGTGATACAGAGATATCTTGGACAATGGAAGTCAAAGGCTAAAGTTCTCCCATCACAACAAGAATGATGTGGGCCTGATGTCTGAGCACTCAGCTCTGCAATCTGTCTCCCTCTCTCTCATCCTCAGACCGACCTGCTTGTTTCTGGCCTTTTCCATCTCTGTTCAACCCTCGATCCACATGAAGTGCTTTTCACAGTAGTTGACAGACTGAACTCCTACAGCGTAGCCAAGACTGTGAAAGTAAGCAGGCGCTGTGTGTGTGTGTGTGTGTGTGTGTACTCACGGCAAGGGTGGGCCAAAACGTGCATCTCATCCACTGCAATGAACCCCGGATGCCCTTGTACAGACACAGCCTCAAAAATAACCTAAACGAGAAAAGAGGAGAGCGGAAATCAAGTGTTTAAATCAAATCAGCTTGTTAAAGTCTGAACTGAAATGGTGAATTTATTTCAAGCATGAAAATATTCAAATTGGTAAGTCAACAGGAGAGATCTTTAACTGCAAAACCACCTACAGTGGCCCCAAACACACATCTTGAATTCGTTTTAAAGTGAAATACCTCAAGAAAACTTTTCAAGCAAGACATAATGATCTGATAATCTGGCCTGAAACTCTTTAAGCACATATCTGAGCACACACATATGGGACTGGCATGGTTTGCATGGCATACTGTACATGCCATGTGGTGAGGACATGTGTGGTCTGATCAATGCCCTTTCTCTCAAAGCTAGAATGCCAAAACTTGGACACAGGATGCACTTGAGTCCCTGGCTTCCCAAAAAGGCCTCAGTCAAGAAACTCAATCTACTCGAACAGACTCAATTCTCACCATGTTGTTCAGGGAGAGACTGCAGAGACTAAAGGTATGGTTTTGAACAAACCATAATCAGAGAATGTCACGTTTCGGATCAGAAATGTTGTGAAACTGTTTTCAGTGGCTTTAGCTTTTTGTTGTTCTTTGTTCAGTTTTTTTTTCAATTCTCAATCCAAGAAAAGAGCAGTGCAAATATCCTGCCACAAAGTTTGGAACGGCAAGAGGCTGAGCAATTAATGACAGTATTTTGAATGAGCAAACCCTTTACATCATCATTTTTATCATCCTTGCCCCTTTATGGCTGACTCAAACAATCTCTGTCAGGACATGGGAAAAATAACAGCTTTTTGTCAAATCTACCATTACAAGTTTAAAAAGAGACAGATTTACCTTTTTATCCTTTTGCATATCATAAAACCCTTTAAACAGTGTCATGCTGAAAGTGGCACCCTATGATTTAAAATGTGTCACGGCAGAAAACAAGTCAATTACTTGACTTGAGATTGACTTGAGAGATTCGTTTTAGAAAAATTGGCCACTTATACGGCAAATTCGATGCTCTAATCAAACTCACAGTGGGATATTTTTCAGTATAGTTCATGATCCCATGAGCAGATTTTCTAGCAGTTATTAATTCTCAATATTTAACAGGTAATTTATTAAGTTCAACTCAGCAAGACAAAAAACACAAACTGGGAAACAAGCACGCAAAGAGTTTGAATCTCGAAAATACGCCAGGGTCTTATTTTCGAGTTTCCAAAAAAAAAAGAAAAGACAAGAAATATAAAATACTGTATTATACAGCAAGTAATCTAATACTATTTTATTTTATTAAAAAAAAAATACTGAATTATAAAATAAATTGCAATATAATCTAAATTACAATAATTAAAATGTATAATACGCAATAAATACCAATATGCAAAATAATAATAAAACTTGCCCATGTTTTTGTGACATTCACAAATACACATTCACGCACACAAAAGCTTTGATATTGCCTGCTGGTCAAATAGATGCCCTCAGCAAATATTGCCTTTAGCAAATATTGGTCTACTGTTTGCCAAGAGAATTGAGTATTCCCAGCACATTCTAAATATTTGCTCTTCTCATTAGTTAATTCAATTACACGGCTTATTTTATGAGGCTATTTCACTGCACAGATTGACCGGTGACTCTATAGACAGAATGAAAAAGAGCGTAAGAGGCAGAGAGAGATAGAGAGAGATCTGGGATCTAAAGAATCAGAAGAGAAAAAGAAGGAGGGGGCGAGAGTGAGAGGTAATAAGCAAAAAGACAGATCTAAAATTAACAGCTAAAAGCTTATTCACCAGGGCCATTTGTGGGTGAGATTAGGGGACAGTGATTGCAGTGGTAATAGGAGCAGAGAGCAATCTACTGCCCCTCTCTGCAGTTCAATTGCTGCCATTCACCATGAATATATGGCGGAAAATAAACTTCAGTCCATTTTAGTGGCCAAGGAGACAACATTTTCAGTACTTGTTTTAGCTGCTAGTCGTTTGTTGGCTATGTGGCTCATCCTGCTAAAAACAACCTAAATGACCATGGGAGTCTTGCTAATCAAAAGAATCATTTAATATGGTTATCAATAATTTTTTATTTATTTTTTGTATTTAAACCAGAAAATGTTCTTACAGTATGTAGATTGTCTGTATTGAAACCCATGACTCTATCATTGTTATTGTCATGCTTACCTGATAGGAGTTGGGCCAAAAGGTGCTGATGGCGAGTTCAGCCTTCACCCAGCCTTCTGTGACGGGTGCTGAGGCATTCCAGATGGGATTCCCCTGCGGTCCACCATCCACTTTAATATAGACATTGAGGGTTCCGGGACTTGTCCCATCGCGGCTGGACAAGGAGTAGTGGAAGTCTATGCAATGGGTGTCGTTCTCTTTTAGCGTGGGCAGGAGCAGGTGGGCCTTCTGCCCTGATGCACGACCCGAAGCATTCACCATCATGAAGGAACCTAGAAGTAGCATAGCATATGGAAATAGGTATAGTAAAAAAGGTATGGAAACATATTGAAATAATGAACAGAACAAAACAGAACAGAACAGAATAGAATAGAATAGAATAGAATAGAATAGAATAGAATTGAATAGAATTTAATAGAATATAGTTCACTGCATTCAAATGGCAATGTAGTAGCTGTAACAAAGCAATAAGTGTTTCTTAGCAATTGATTCTTAGGGCTAATATTTTAATGAATCATTCAAAAAACTGAAGACTGAACTGATTCAGTAACACTTTCTTATTACTCAGTAATAAAGTAATACAACATACAGAAGTTAAGAATAGAATAGAATAGAATAGAATTACTCTTGAAAAAAAAGAAAAAATTGGTTCAATATTATATGTTGACATAAATATGAGAAATAATACATTTTTAAAAACAAAATATATAATATAAAAAATATATTCCAGAATAGAATATTTCCACATGAAATGGTTATAAACCAAAATGAAGTAGTCAACCTCAGAATAGAATAGACCTCCTAAAAGAACGCTTATTGAACAGAATGTTTTGATGTACGATATACATATTCCCACACTGAAGGCTACATTATCATAGTCATTGTCATTTTACACGACACAATCATGTTCATGGTCTTTTGTGCCTTTGTAAGCAGAACACATCACATAACCGAGTAACTGGGTAAACGCCTGCTATAAAACCACCCTGAAACTGTAAGTGCTGAGGCACTATTTATGAAATGGTTCTTTGGACAGCTTTACATCTATTTTACTCCAAGTTTATGAAACAATATGCCATTTTACAGCCTTATGAATACAGTAGTTTTGTACAAGTCACTACCAACAGCGGCACTGCGTTAGAAAGAAGAAAGAGCGCAGGGCTTCAGAGAATACAAAAATCAAGATTTTTCTGATAAAAAAGTGACAATGATTCACCTTCCTCAGGGAAAAGCATTCATTTAAGCTAAAGACCCAAAGGTAGCATTTTTTTTCTTTTGACAAATTATAGTAATTCATTCCAAGTTCTTAAAAAAAAATCTCACAAAAGAATTCAACTCATTTATGTCAAGTAAAAGGTTTTAGCCTTAACAAAGGTGAAAGCCAGGTTATCAGTCAAAACTCTGGCTATTCAAAAGTGTTTTTACAGCAATTATAGAACTGGTCTGTTCATGATTTAGTGACTGAAAGACCTCTGAAGTATTTCCAAAGCCGTGTGCATATGCATATCCCATCACTAGGGACTATTCTAAGCTGTGACATGCAAAAACTGGAGTATATCCATCTACTACAATACACGTTTGCTTGCAAAAATTGTATGTCATCAGAACTTCTGAAAGCTCGCCAATGTCGAACCAGGCTTTTTGGATCCAGGTGGCGTACTTACCTCAAGCAGTGTGCATATGTTAAGGGCTATGTTAAAACATCACATACGTAGGGCAAAATCAGTCCCAATTTTTCCTGACACTTTTCTGCCTGGCTGTGCTAAATCACCATGCATATCTTGTCAGGTGGGCAGAGGAAGCCATTGCCATAACACCCCATTCATCACCAGTATTAGCTAAGACATGATCACAAGACCCGAGCGCATCGCATCTATCAATCAACACAACCTTGAGCCCTGGGATGAGGCCAATCAATTCCGCACACTGATCCAATCTTGCGAAGGCCCCCTAAACAGCGGGCTGGTAGTGAACTCGCCTGATTGCATTTCATATTCAACCCTCTCGGCCCACGTGCATTTTCCATCAGGTATTCCGAGCAGACATCTATATATTCCCTACCGTTGATGATTGCCAATATATATGTTCGGGCAGAGTGAAGCCTTTGAACCAAGAGGTAATTTAGAGCGAACCTACAAGTAGGCAATCAGCCCTATCACCACGGTCAATACGAGTGTCCTCAATCACACCATCGGCCGCTTCAGTAGATTACACTGTCTTAAGCTGAGCTAATGTGAAATCGGATGTAATGGTTCTATGATAAATAATTCAACAGGTTTTATTCCAAGTGGACTGTTGGATGCACGACACATTCTTGACAAATCGGCCAGCGTGAGTATGACAACACTACAAACATGCCTGTGATTGGCACAATCTTGCGTTGGGACTTTGCATGAGAATTCCGAAATGGAAATGAATGTTTTAGGACGAAGAATGCGATGCTGCCGCAGCTCGTGCTTGAAAACAGATTAAAAACACGTAGCCTCCAAATTGCTTCAGTGATATTACCAGATTTCAATTACCTCCCGGAGTCCCAATGCATTGGAGGCACTTACATTTTGTGTATTAATGAGTTCTGGGATGAATCAAAATATTATTAAAAGTCATTTTCGGAATAGTCTAAGAAATACCTGAGCTTGATGCACAACTTGTTATGCGCATTCTCAAGGGCAACACTATTTGGATGATAATTCCTTTTCCTGCAACTGTGGGCACAGATAAACACATTTCTTTCAATACTTACTGCAGAACGAAAATAGCTTCTGGAGTAAAACGAAGCACTTGGCGAACTCCTTTACTAAAATCGATAGCAATATGAGAGTCGTTCTCAACTATCAGCAAACGTGCCATCATCAAAATAGAGTCTCACAGAATCACAGCTGCACTACTGGTGATTTAATGCTGTTCACATCAACCAATAACCAGTACGTGGCTTTCGAGACCAACGTCAAGGCAGATCCATTACTGTTTTTCTAGTACAGCACAACAGTCTGCAAAACATCTTCATAGGGGCCACACGAGGCAACCAGATAAGGTATCGCTTCAGTGCCGCTTGGTTGACAGCTGTCACCCCTGCGTTAATATGAAGAGATGTTACATGAATTCATTTATGTCTAAACGCCCTTGATTGGAAGATTTGTCAGTTCAAACATCTGAGAAGCAGTTTTAGAATGCCTTGCAATTCACATCAATCTTAGAGACGCCTGGCCCTTGTGCGGCAATTTCAACTCATTTTCTCGAAGAGGATTCTTCTGCGTGTGGCTGCAAAGTACCGGGAGAACTTGCCGGTGAAAGTCATTATTCCCTCTGAGTATTTCCACTGGGAGCTCTTTGCACTAAATGTCACATTCCCGCCATCATAATATGATCCCCCACAAGACAAATAGCAAAATCTCTTCTAGTTGTCACTTTAATATGCAATTATGGCAGGTCCCTGTACTTTGGGCCCTCTGCTGCTCGGTCAGATAAAGTCACGGCATTTCTCATTCCTGCCTGACAGTTTTAACCTGGGAACAATAAAGCACTTATTTACCACCGAGCCAAACAAGGGTGGTAATATGCACCATACCATGGAAAAGCTAATGCGCTGAGAGATAAAAACACAGTGAGGAAGCAAGGAAAGAGCTTAAAGAGGTATGGAAGCATATATCGGAGGTCAGAATGCTTTGAGCTTGTGCTGAAACATTCAGATGAAAAAAATTTAAAAAACACAAATATTTTTGAAACTATCATTCAAAAATTGGGGGTCAGTATGATTATTGTTTTCTCTTAATCTTCTATTAGACTTCTATCAAATACATGTTGGTCTTATAAACATTCTTTTCATCAAAGAATCCTGGGGGGGGGGGGGGGGGTAATACTATTGCCATAAAAAATATTAACTGTTTTCAACATTGATAATAATAAGAAATGTTTCTTAAGTGTCCAATCAGCATATTACTGTAGTATGATTTCTGAAGGATCATGTGACTAAAGACTAGAGTAATAACTGCTAGAATAATAACATTCAGATCGGAATCACAGGATAAATTACATGTTAACATTTATTAAAATAGAAAACTGTGATTATATATTCAATTGTATATTATATATAAAATTGTGATGATATTTTACAGCATGACTGTTTTACAGTTATATTTATATAATAAATAAAGCCTTGGTGAGAATGTGACTTTAAAAAACACCAACCACAAAGTTTGAAACAGTTGTGTATACACTGAAATATGAGATCAATTTCTTAACTGACTCCATCCAACAGTTTTTGTCTCTGTTGAGCTCATTGTGTTCTTAACTGAGGTCCTGCAGTGTGAATGTGAGGGGGACATTAGCAAAATACAGTCACAAAGTCACATGATAGGACATAATTGGCCAATTACCCAGTGAATGAGATAATTCCCACTTATCATGTCCACAACTGATCCGCAAATGACCTGAGAGGGTTCAAATGGTGGAAATGGACAGACTAATTACTAAGTAAACAACTCAGACACTCGGACATCACACTTTCGGTCACATCCAAATCTAAACAAAGCTGAAATGACATGTGAAACACAAAATGAGTCAATTTGTAGCGACTTGGTTAAATCAACATGTCAATCTGCAACGAGTACAGAGTTGTTGAAAAAAGTTCTGAAAAGGTAACTATTAATAATAGCCAAACAACAGTTAGTAACTAATAAAAGCTAAAAAAAACATGTGCGTTTTACTGTATTTTTATAGTGGTTATTTTTAAGCATGTGAAATAAAAAATAAACTAATACATTTTTAAAAACAAAAACTTTGACATACATTTTGGTTTAAATATTTTATTTTGTATTCAAATTAATGTTAAATTAAATTAAATGTATGCATTTAGCAGACGCCTTTATCCAAAGTGACTTACAGGGCATTCAGGCTATCAATATTTACCTATTATGTGTTCCCAGGGAATCAAACCCCCAACCTTGTGCTTGATAGTGCAATGCTCTACCAATTGAGCTACAGGGACAAGTTTGTTTATTTCAAGTATGTTGAAATAAAGATACAAATATTATATTAGCTCCTTTTACCATTAACCCAAACATCAGAGTAAACATCAGATACATCTGGATCATTAATTTATGAATAAATAAATAAATAACAGTTTGCCGGTTCATATCAGAAGTCCACTGTATGGCCCTGTTTCAGAGGAAATGGTGATGCGTCAGCTGCAATCATTATGTTTGGAGCAGCTGCAAGCGAGAGAAGATGCCCGCCTGATTCTAAAACACCCCCCCCCCCCCCAATGACAGACTGCAGATGGGCTGTCCCTTTATAAACACATACATACTCTCCATAGGTCTCGAGAGTACAGTGGATCTGCGCTGTGGCCCATTTGACACATTTAAGCACAGTAAATTCCCCAAATCCCTCCTCACCTCATAGAAGTGTGTATATGTGAAAGTGAGCGTAAAAGGAATGGAATGGATGCTTTTATGGCAGAGAGACAGGATGGGAGACAGTTGGCTACTTCAGCCGGGTCCCATATGTTTGCTGCCCTGGATGTGTAATGGACCTTCATGATATGGCGCTATCCATGTCCTCTCCTCCTCTCTGAAGCCCTTGTTATTTCTTCACACACATGCACGCCCATTTTCCATTTCAACCCGAGCAGAAACTCCCTCGCCCTGCTTGTCGCGCCAAATGATACGTGATTGGCGTAGAGTCAACAAGACCCACCGGCTGTGTGCCGCAATTCGTCATGGCCCTTTGAAATCACCCCAGCCTTTACTTGCGATGCCCTTTTCTCATGGGCCCTCAGTGGGCCTTGTCGCAAACCCTCGAGACTGTGGTAATCCGATAAGTGGAAAATCAATAATTGGAGTGTCATTATCAGAGTGAAGACTCCACACTTGGGCACCTTAATGCAAATCAGGGAATCGGCCAACGGCAAATCCAATAGATACAACTTCATCTGTGGTTAAGGATTCCAGCTCACGCTTTCTGCTTCACTAGACTTCCATTTGCTGATTGGCTACAGGAGAACTGATGTTGATACAGGGACTATTTAAATCAAGGGTAAATGCAGATGCAAATAGGGAGCCCGCCAATTACTTTTAAACAGAACAGACAGCTAATTAATATTACACAATAAGAATGTGTTTTACAAACATATTATATAGTGGCAGTATTTAGAAGTAATTAGATGCTTAAACGGATTGTTCACCTAAAAATTCTGTCATCATTTATTCACCCTCATGCTTTCCTAGTTTCTTTCTTTGGTGGAGGAATGTTAATATCCAAATACCATTTGACCCCATTGACTTTCACTGCATGAGGAAAAAAGTATCTTCTTTTATTGTGTGCTTTACAGAAAAAAGATGTGGTATATGATATGATAGATATATTAAATGAAGACTTTTAATTTGAGGTGAACTATCCCTTTAAACAACATTTAAAAATGTAAGTAAATACATTTGAAAACATAATAGTCTTAAAAAATATCGAAACAAGTGGCAAAAACGCCATTCAATTTTAATAACTGGTTTAAGCTGTAATTTTTAGTAAATACAGTACCGTATTTTCCGGACTATAAGTCACACTTTTTTTCATAGTTTGGCTGGTCCTGCAACTTATAGTCAGGTGCGACTTATTTATCAAAATTAATTTGACATGAACCAAGAGGAATGAACTAAGAGATAACATTACAGTCTCCAGCCGCGAGAGGGCGCTCTATGCTGCTCAGTGCTCCTGTAGTCTACACTGAGAACATAGAGCACCCTCCGGTGGCTGTAGACGGTAATGTTTTCTCTTGGTACTTGGTTATAAATAAATACGACTTATAGTCCAGTGCGACTTATATATGTTTTTTTTTACTCATCATGATGTATTTTTGGACTGATGCGACTTATAGTCCGAAAAATGCGGTATATTATATGAAAAGTCCATCACATAAACTATGAACATGTTACAATAGTGTTTGAGAAACTTGATTTTAACTGCTTAAGCTGTCTTTCTTTATAATAAATGTCACTTGGTTTGTGCCATGACATTTAAACATTTTTAAGCATCAAGATTTTTAAGCATTTCAAGATCATTTCTGTGGCCGCTGCGCATGCAGATTTCAAGAATCCTGGTCCAATTTGTTATGTTTATCTTAGCATTCTTTTGATTGAATGCTTTGTGAAACTGGGCATCTTGGCATTTGAATTATGGTTATTTGAAATTATGAAATCTGCATTTCAGAAAGGGGTTCAAAAGGAAAAAAGGATTCTTCTGCTTCTTATTCTTGTTTGTTTGTGTGTGTGTTCATTTTGGAACAAAGGATGGCCTTTTATCAGTTCCTAGTAAAGTCTCCCTCAGTGGCCAAGAAGCTGAATTAGACTCAGGTTGTCTCAAATTGATCATATACTGGCTATTTATTATTAGCATCTAAAAGGAAAGGTCTGAAAAGATCCAAAGGCGGTCAGATTGCCTGGGGAGATCATAGCTAGACTAACAAGGGAGAGGAAGAAGAAATACAACAGGGAGAAAGATAAAGGGAGATGCAAAAGAGTCCAATAACATCTAAAAATACATTTTAAACAGATACACATCTCCATTTCGGGAAAAAGATTCATATTTTCTGCGAAACAGTCCAGATGACAGAATGCGCAATAATAAATCTCAATTGACAGACTGCAAATATGTGTATGTAAGTGGAACCATCTAAAATGATAAAGGAACTGTCTAAAAAGGTGCAATTTTGTCAGTATTTTCTGAAGCTGAGAAAGCCAATTTAAACTCAAGCTCCATTTACCCTCAAGTAACAAGTAAATTTAGCTCTAGGTGAACAGATTTGTGTCAAATTAAGAGTTGTGTTGGGACAGAAGACCTGCTTGCTCCAAATTTACAGTCGCCCTGGCCCACCTATTGCCGGCCCACGTCCAGGTTCATGACAGGAACAGGTGGCCGGGAAGAGGGGCACGACAGCGGCGCCCTGCTGGCAGCGTGCGACGAGGCGAACTTGATGCTTATTGCACCTAGTCACACAGCCATAAATCTAGTATCACTTCTCTTTTTGCTGAGAGCGGTCTTTCCAGTGCATGGACCAGGTGTCCTTGAGTTCCATGCACACAAAAGGAGAGCATATTTAGAAGTGGGCGATAAAAAATACAGTGAATTGGCAGCAATCGGGATACTGGTAGAAAGTGACTTTTAAAACAACTGACCCCAAACCACCATTGGTTCCGTCCCCTTTGTTACTGCTGCTGCAAGGCTTTCCTACTAGCAAAACTTTTCTGACTGATTAGAATGAATGAATGAATGATAGACAGAAAAATGGAACTAATGACTGACCAACGGATGGAGAGGCAGAAAGACAGATATTTAGGTCAAAGAGGGTGAAGATAAAATCTTTGGTTCTTATTTTTCAATAACAAAGATAAAAGAATGACAAAGATACACATTACAACTACACAGAATATATAAATAAAACAAACAGTGATTTATTTTCAGATACAGTAGGTGTATATAGTAGGAGCATTCAAGAAACTGAATGAACAAATATAAAAATAAAACACTGCATAAACTGATTCCTAAAGCAACTTTTAGGAATTTAGCTTTTTAGTTTTTAATTTCTTCAGTCAAGAGCAGTGAGTGATTTTTGTTTTCTTAACGTTAAAGGAATAGTTCACCCAAAAATAAAAATTCTGTCAGAGTGTATAATTTTTATTCCACCAATTTACTCAAAAGTGTTTTTAATCCTGAATGATTTTATTTTTCTTTCTGAACATATATGCTATTTTGAGGAACGTGTAAAACCAAACAGTTGCTGGTCCACAGTGACTTCCATAGTATTTTTTGCTACTATCAAATTCAATGTGGACCAGCAACTGTTTGGTTACCCACATTCTTCAAAATATCTTATTTTGTGTTCAGCACAAGAAAGAAATTAACACAGGTTTGGGACAATGTGACTGAGACTAAATAATGACAGAAATGAAATTTGAGGGTGAGCTATCCCTTGACAGTAATGACAGTAGGCTGTGTGTTTAATAGTCCCACTGTCACTTTAAAATCGGAACGCATCTAATATCTGTTTGGTAGATATCTTGGCTTCTGTAACTGTTATGGTGGGCAGAAGTCCGTAGCTGCTTAAGCAGTCCATGTTACTGCTCCCTTGAGAGCAATTGGACACTTTCGCCAGTGCTGCTGCTATAAAATATTTCCCGCTGAACTCTTCAACCTCACAGAGGGAAGTGCATTCCTGGGCCCTTGAGAGCGAGCCACGAGCGATTTTGTAAGCCGGTTATTTGAGGTTGTCCGTATGCTTTCACACAGGGATGGCTGCTGAAAGCCAAGCTGAGACACTCACATCCCAGTGACAGACAAGACTTTCACAGATAACAATCAGGATGAATCCACCCCGGGTCAAAATGAAAACAGAAGCTGCACTCGTAAAGTTGGAAATTAGACGTGTCCGATGTAACTCCACAGGGGTTTCCTGGGGAACATTCTGAAGGGCGTCAGAGCTGCAGGAAGAAATGCAGGAGGAAGATCACAGAGAATGATAAAGGACAAAGAAATATTGAGGAAAAGAGAGAGGAAGTATAGTAAAAGCCATCACTAAGTATGTGTATTACTGCAGACATACTCTTTTTATTTTTTTATTTTTATTTTTTTTCACTATTTCAGGGACGAGTAAAAATCATTTTTGCGGTAATCAAACATTTATTATATGTTATTAATTTAATTTTAACATTTATTTTAATACTAATGAAAAAATATAAATTTTTAATTTAAGAATAAATTAAAGTTAAAATACATAAAAAATAAATAATACAAATATTAAAAAATAGTAATAATAATTAAATTGAATAAAAGTAAAAAAAATAAAATAAACAAAAACGTAAAAAATAATATCAAACTAAAATTAATGTGGTCAACTTATTTTTTATAGCGCTTTATATAATAGAGATGGTTTCACTGCAGCTTTACAGTATTAAACAAGAGTCAATTATGCAAATAAAAAAATGAACTAATCCATAATTCTGCCATAAAGCAGCTGTAGAATCACAATAGTTTCATTATTCAGCTCCAATCAGTTCAGTATTAATTTAATTTAAATTACTTTTATTTGATTTTATTTTATTTATTTTAAAAATCAAATCCTTTGATACCTATAAATTCTCAAAGGTGAAAGGAGAGTTGACCTGTATAGTCTGTTGCAGAGATGGACAAGCCAAGCCAGAACTCATTTAGTGCATAAAAGTATAAAAAAGAGCCAGAAAACAAAGGGAAAAAAAAATGCTCTTGCCTAAAGTGTGGCATCATGATTACTTAGAAGAGTGTACTAGTCAGTGAAAAGGAAGTACACTTGGCAGGAATCAGGGTGTATGGCATAGGGGATAATGACCTACAACTGGAACATCGCCCAGTGGTCTGTTCTGCTTCAGTGGTGGCATGGAGAGCATCACGAGCCTGGGGTTTACAGCACTTTAGGATACACACACACACACACACATTTCACAAACTGAAACTTTACACTTCATTGGACACGCTGCATCATGAAACTGACAAGGGCTAAAAACATGGTGTGTAGTGATATTGATCCAGACCTGCCTGCACACACACTCTTTAATAGCCTCTCTTCCTCCCTCCCACACACACACACACGTGTCCTTTATTAATGTCCACAGACACACGCCGTGGTGTAAACATCAACAAAGCACTAACTTTTTGATGGCTGCTGTGTGTTGGATGTGTCTGGGATCATCTACTAATGATGAGGTCACAGACACCAACACAATCAAAACTTCAGCTGAGAAACTCGGAAAACAGAGTTCTGCTTTCGTGTCTCGGGAGATTTTAAGATATGTTTTATAGAGGTTTCTTGAAAGTTCATATTGAAATTTCTTAATACAGAACTTTTTATCTTAGCAAATCCGAGCACAGGTTGAGACATTGTTGAGAAAATCACGTGAAATGTCTGAGAGGCATCTCTTTATTGAATATCACTTCATCTAAACTCAATGCTGAATAGGAGAAACAATTAAGATAATAAATAAAACTCATTTGAGATTCTTCTTTCCTAGTACTGCAATGGGAAAAAGAAAAAAGCTTGTACAGAAAATAAAATAATAAATAAATAAACTATTCACAGCATGTGGTTTGTTTTTTCACTAAAATTAGACATCAAAAAATTGTTAGAACTGAAAGAGATTGAGACAGAAGCAAGGTTTTGGTTATTTTGCCATCACATTAGCTAATTTTAGATTGTGACAGAGCAAATGGGACAAAAGGAAAAAAAGGAGGCAGGCCTTTCATACCAGAGGCTATCTATCATTAAAAACCCTACTGGGTATAAAAATATCCCTGAGCAACAAAACTGTCATTGGTCCTGTAGGCCTGTCATTTATCAAACTCTGGCCAATTGTTGTGAGGCCAGGAGGGAAAATGGGAATTCTGGGAGACATTTATCCTGTTTTAGGGCAGGATGCTGTTTCTGTCTCTTTCTTTCTTCTTCTTCTGGTTTGATGTTAGTGATGATTTCTCTTCACAGGTATCTAGAGTGAGAATCGTAAACCCAAGGAAAAAATGACACCGACAGAATTTACGCTATTCAGTCTTTCAGCGGCTCTCGCATTTTCTAACTTGAGAGAAGAACAATAGAAGAGGTCGAAGGCAATGACAGGAGCGTAACATTCAAAAGTTTAGCAGGTTACACTATTGTGTTACTCCTAAAGAGAGAAGATACAGAAGCTTCAGGACTTCTGATTTTGTGTTAAGTTCAGTGACTGGACTGTACTACATGGCTAAAAAAGAGACATTTAAAACCTTACATTTAGCAGACGATTTTATCCATGATATTTTACAGATGAAGAGCATCACAAACAATCTCTCATAATGGGAAACAAGTCGTACTAAACAAGTTGAAACGAAGAGAAAAGTGAAAAAAAAAAAATCATAATCAGGGTCAGAAATGTGGCTTGGCCATTTGGCAAAATGCATCTTTTATGTATTGTTCGCTTACAAATTTTAAAGACAAAATTGCAAACATTTCTCAATAGTATTAAAAGTAATGCATTACAATATTGCGTTACTCGCTGTGAAAAATAAATAACTGCGTTACTTAGTTAGAAAGTAATGCATTACGTTACTTTTATGTTACTTTGTCTCACCTGGGATGGGCTTGCTTGTTTATTCTTAATAATAAAAAGTTATATTTCTGGCAAATGTAAAAGCCATTTCACGCCAAAAGTTAAATGAATGAGCTGCAGTCTGAAGGAAATGTTAATTTACGTCTGTACAGTAGAGGATGCATAAATTATGTTGCTTATCTAAAGTCATTTTTTTTTTTATTAGTATGGTTGAATTAGACCATTGAATGTCAGCAGCAAAAACATTGGTTAATAAAATGGGATTAAATATATAAAGGATATTAATGTTAGTTAACATTTAATTATTGCAGGTTTGCGTCGTATTCTGAATTTGCATTTCATGATTTTGTAAAAAAATATATCACGGATTCCAAAAAGACATTAAGCAACACAACTGAATTTTATAGTAAATGTTGAACACCAACAGTTCATATAAACTGTAATAATATTTCAGAAAATGTAACTTTTGAATGGCAGAAAACAATGAAATAATATAAAATATAGTTTCAAGCCTGCTAAAGACTATTTTTGGCCAGAACATTATTATTTTTTTTTATTATTATTATTATTTACTGGCCACCGGGGAAATTCAGTTCAGTTCATTTGAATACATAACATAACTGAACATAACTGAAACATTGCTCAACACTGGTTTAAAGATTTGCGTGTGAAAGTGTGGAAACACTCATGATTTATATGAGCATTCCAAAGGAAATCACACATGAAACGCACAATTTAGGTTTTCTCTTTTCTCTGGCACATTTCTGCATTTTTACTTTTGCTCTAGCTGATTCTTGAAATGTGGCGTTTGGCTCTTATGATAAATTGCTCGTGATGTTCCTCATTTGTAAGTCGCTTTGGATAAGAGTGTCAGCTGAATGACTAAATGTAAATGATTTATGGGTGTACAGTGGACACCTGAAGCCTAATCGTGAGATACATTTCCTCCTGCTATCCATCTTACCCCTTCCATTTCCCTTCAAAACTCAAATCTCAAGGCTTGATGAAAAATTTCCACCATCACATAATTAAAAGAGCTTTCAGGGGTCAATACAGGTGTCTTCAGAGCTGAAGGGAAAACAGCGGGCACCTGTCCAAAGGTAATATTTAGTGTGCATTAGCCTGTCCTGATGATTTCCATCAAACACATGCATGATGGCACACAGATTCACTCTTATGTATAACTCACGCAAGACAGCATGCTATATGTAGTTAACACTGGGCCTAGTGCACTAATCCATAAGCGATCAAATCATGACCATAATTAGCTAATGGTTCCAGCAGGATCTCTCATGAAGAATGCATGTAAACACGAATCTAATGACATTCTGTCAGGGAGCTCGGAGGAACGGAGAGAGAGAGAAGGTGCGAGATACACTCACACATTGAGATAAATCACCTCTCTGCCTTAAACAAATGCACACCCATAATAAATATCAATATTGCAGATTTATGTTCTTCAGACATAATTAGATCTTGAACAGTGATGTAATTCTCAGCCAACACGTATTGTTTTGTTCTTTACTGACTCTTGAGGATGAAAGCACTTTCATTGTCTCTCTTCTGCTCACGTAAAGACAAATACACACATAATCGCTGATTAAATTTAGGAGGAAAGTGGTCTGAATACAACTGTAATCTCAACAACATCTTGATGTGTTCAGGAGTACATGACGGCTTGTTAAAAATCAAATGAGTAACAGAAAGACAGTTTTTTTGTTCTTAAAGCTATTAGAAATCAGTTTTGTTTAGTGCTATAAAGCTGGAATCAAATAGAATGTTACTATTAGATGAAAACCTAAACTTACAAGAAAATTAGAAAAGTACTAAAATTACTGGAACTGAAATCTAAATAAATTCAAGGAAACAGAAATATAAAAACTTAAATAAAATATTACATAAGCACATATCTAAACAACTAAAATACAAATAAAAAATATCAACATAAAAATATCAAAGTAATAAAAATATCAACATAAAAGAAAATTTAAAAATATCAATAAATACTACAATTGTATATAAATAATACAAAAATAACACTGCAAAGAGATTCAGGCTTAACGTCGACATATATGTCATTCACAACCTACTTCTGTAACGTATTTCAAAAGCAGATGATGTGGTGCTACAGAAAAAGTCCTTTGTAATCTATTTAACATATTTGGGTATGTGGGAAGTCGTGGCCTAATGGTTAGAGAGTTTGACTCCTAACCCTAGGGTTGTGGGTTTGAGTCTCGGGCCTGCAATACCATGACTGAGGTTCCCTTGTGCAAGGCACCAAAACCCCAACTGCTCCCTGGGTGCCGCAGCATAAATGGCTGCCCACTGCTGTGTGTGTGTGTGTGTGTTCACTGCTGTGTGTGTGTGTGCACTTTGGATGGGTTAAAGGCAGAGCATGAATTCTGAGTACGGGTCACTATACCTGGCTGTATGTCATGTCACTTATTTATTTATTACTTTTTTGTCTTCTTGATAAATAAAATCAAGTCCAGACCTATACCTGATTTTTTTCTAGTTGAGCATCCATTTTCAAACCAATACAATACATTTGTATTGCTAATGCCATTTCATATTGACATGACTTCTATACTGCTGTGGAACAGGCAAAAAAGACCATAGACAAAAACAAAAAAAGATCTTCTCTCGCTCTTATCAAACATTTTTGTCTCTCAGGTTAGCCAGACACACTCTCAGACTCATCCTTTTCAACAGTTAGGAGATTTGAAGATTGGGCTGACAGGCGAAGACGAAAAACGAGGGACAGCCAGTCCTAAGCGAAGGGGTGAGGTGGTATTATAAAAAATACCTTTTCCACATCCCCTGGATTTGACATGGTGGAGATAGAAGTAATAAGCACTCACCCACACTCTCTCTCTCTCCATCACTAAAACCATCAGAGCGAGAATGAGAGAGAAAACAGAGGAATTCAGCAGTATTTGTAAAAAAAACTAGGTCAAATGACACTTTATCTTTCATAGAGGGGAGGAAAGAGAAAGGAAGTGACAGGGAAGTACTGGCAGACCACATGTGGCTGTGTAGAAAGTCTTGAGAACCAATGAAAAGCATTTTTGCAGAAGATGCACTACACTTATAAATATATATATATATCGAGCGGCAACCTCTCTCTCGTGAAGCCAATAAGGAAGTGACTAAAACTGCAATTCATCGACTGGCTGCGTGAGGCTGGCTGCAAAAGGGAGTCAGTCCCATAGACTCCCCATGTTAAAATGCCCAACTTTACAGCAGAAAAAAACATGTTTACAGCCTGGTTCAAAAAAATGGTTTTGGTCTATATTGCTAATTTTGCCCTTCATGACAACTGTGAGGGGGTGAATTTTTTTTATAACTCGTCCGTTTAAATTATATTAAGCCTTAAAGTTCTGCATAATTAAGGGCGTGGCCACTTGAGTGACAGGTGGATTGCCGCTGCTGACAATGCCGTCGCGCTCGGTGGACGTGGCTTCACCAATCAGCTCCCGCCTTTTTGCCCATTTTCGATTATCCGGGAGAGTCGCCCGGTGACGCGCTGCCAAGATGGCGACGGCCCGCTCTGCACACTTTAGGCTTCAAAACCGCTATTGAGGAGTCTATGGGTGACGTCACGGACACTACGTCCATATTTTTTTAAAGTATATGATATATATATAGCTGTGTGTGTGTGTGTGTGTGTGTGTGTGTGTGTGTGTGTGTGTGTGCGTGTGTGTGTGTGTTTGTTTCAAATTTTTTTGATGCAGTATTCAAAGCCAAAGGTGTTCTTGTTAATAAAACAAAATCACAATCAATTCCACAAAGATAACATGGAATTTACCAAATCTGCCAAAAAATTGTGACTTATAGATCAAAAAAAAAAATTACACAGAAAAATTTTCACTCAAAAAACTGGTAGAGAATTTCACAAATAATTAGAAAGAAAATGCAAGTAATATGTTTAATTAAACTTGAAAATTTCAAGTAGAAAGACATAATAATATTACATTTTCTTTTAAAAACTTAAAAAGTAAGCGGTGGAACAATATTACACCAAGGCAGGCTAAAACGGCAATGGAGCAAATATATGAGCATTTGATAGTTAAATGTTTGCTGAATCCCAAAGAGAAATGTTCATTTAAGATATGAGACATATAGAACTAGTCATTTTCTGCAAAATATCAAAGATGACATCTCAGTCTTTCCCCGAAGGCTGCAAGCCTCCCAAACCAAAGCACACAGAGGCAGTTGACCTTACACTAACACAATACAACAAATGTGAGAAATAGAGACAGAGGAGAGAGAGAAAGAGAGAGAGAGAGATCTAAGAAAAATGGGGGGGGGGAGTAGATGCATAATTGTCCCCAAGGTAGCAGCAAAAGTGAAATCTGTTGTTGAGTTTGGCAAAAGAAAAGGTCAGTGCTTTCAGAGGGCCTATTCAATATCACACATACGCCCAAGCCTGGTGGTTTTGGACGGCCACTCTTGAATCAAGCTTTCAGATGAGCCTTTATTGTTCCCTGAGGGATGGAGAGAAACGCTCCGTCAACAAAGGCCACGCCAGGGTCTGATTGCAAGGAGGACAAAAAGAGCATTCAGCTGGAACCAACATATTATATCTGCTGATAAGTAATGGTTACAGTCTAAATACACACATGTGAACTAACACACACAGAAGATAGGGATGGCTAACAAAATGGCAAAGCAGGACAAAGGCTTACGACAAATGACTTGTAGCAACTAAGCAAGCTCTACAGAATGAGGTTTGTGTTGTGTGTTGTGATATATACGACACTGCTGCTGGGCTGGAAAATCAGCAAGCAGAAAAAGCCCACAAAGAACAGAGATCTGAGGGCAAAATAAATGCTCTCTTTTGCTGGAAACACTATTTCAGTCCTTTGAACTCCCATAATGAAGTTGTAATACTATCAGCAAGTCTTTCTTGAAGGAGTTGGGAGAAAAATGAGACCAGAGGGTGTCCCTTTCTCTGACAAAGCTCAATTCAGTTGTGTTTGGACCTCCCAGCTTTCTGTACTACAAGCTCAACTACTCTAGTGCACGCTCACAGACACAATTTACAGATAATAGGCACTTAAAGGCTTTGTGGCCATTCTATAATGAATAGCCATTAAGCATTAGGTTACATGAGGCAGTTAGCGAGACATAACAACAGGTGCAGAACAGGAACAGCCTTATACGCTTAGCAAACATTAAGATGATGTTGCTTTGAATCCCTGAATAGATGACTGTACATCAATTGAATTCCATATTAATGCAACAGTTTGGCTTTCAAGCTAATGAATTACAATGAATTAGATAAAAAAATATATATATATATATATATATATATATATATATATATATAATAAATTAAGTTGTTTATAGAAAGAATACACTGTCCAGACTGTGCTTTCTTTTACAGATGTAACAGCATAACATTATTCAAAATAATAAAATGTAAATATATTACATTTATTCCTTTCTTTGGATTTTTTAGGCAGAATTTAGTTTTGGGAGTATCAACTAGGACTGCCCAGTTTTAGAGAAAAATCAATTTGCCATTTTTCTGGTTAAAAATTGCGATTACAATTTTAAATGAAAAAATTTATATAAAGAAAAACATTTATACAAAGAACAATAAGACTCTTTAGTTTTATTGTAGGGCTACACAATTTGGCCAAAAAGTGTCAAATGTAAAATGCTTATATATCAGTATGACTAATAATAATTAATATGATTATTATGATTATTATTTTAACAAATAAATAAAAAATACTATTGTAATAAATATTACTATTGTAATAAATTATAATAACACAATATGTTGTGTTATAAATTGTAATAGCACAATTTATATATATATTTTATTTCGAATCTTATTAATAATAATAATAATAATAATAATAATAATAATATGAAAATAATTTCCACACAGCTTTAATGGTTCCACAAATTCCACAATTTTCCTTTTGCTTATTTCGTTTGATTTTGGGGTTCTATATAGTTTCGCGTAGGTCTGGAATTCATGGCAGCGTTCACTGGCCAAGCCCCACCCTAGAGGCTCTTTGACCGACATGTCACATTTCGGGGCGTGGAAATGTCACCACAATCACAGACCGGTGAGTAAAACTCACATATTTGAAAGATTCTATGCCGTGAACTTTAAATATTTCACATACTTTTGAAAATCCAGCGTTTAGTTGCTCCTGACAAACGCTCGTCGTCACAGTTGTAAATACTGGGTTTAGCACCACAGTATTTTTGTTTCCAGCCAAATGTTAAAGAATGCGACACACACGTCTCGCTGAAATCCTGTATAATTCAACCAATCCGATTATGACTTCGACACTCCTGAAGTGTTTCCACTTTTGTTTCCCATATGCGTCAGACGTTTAGCCAACGGTCTGTGGGCGTGACGTCTGAGGCTGAGACTAGGTTCTATATGACCTAGACATGATCTTGAGAACACACAATATCAGGGATGCATGATCATCACAGGTACTGTGGCTAAATCACAATCTGAGCAAGGTACAAATCATCTGAAAAATGGCAGTCGCTAACTAATACTTCCTAAGAACACCGATAAGGCCTTTGCTATATTCTGCACCCAAACTTCATGAGCAGAAAGACTGTGGTAACGTCACTTCAGCTCAAGGATCAGTATAGATCTGCTGGGTTCAACTGTTCAGAGTCTGAGCTCTCTTGCGGTATTTAATTTCAGCTGTAAAGTGGCCCTCTCATCGCCCGGAGCTCTGCTGTCTGCTTCACAATCTGTGGAAAGAGACAGTAGAACATCTCTGCTCTCTCTCTCATTCTCTCTCGTTTTTATTCCTGCTCTCATTAAGCATTCTTCGCAGTGCCTCATATGTCACCCTGCATTTATTAAGTCACCATCAAATTAATTATGCCCTTCTCTCTGCCAGCCCAATGCAATCTTTCTGGTCACATTATTTCAGATTAAACTATTCCAGTGAAGAAATGGCTCCCATGAATGAAATTTGGTGGAACATAAGGTGCATTGTCTCATAAAATCATTTCAAACAGATGTAATGTGAAGAGAGTTAACTGATTTGGTGAGGACAATTTGCTGAATTGTGATAGTATGCTTACGAACACGAGGCGAAAAATCAAAACAGATGTTTGGAAGAGAGATTTAAAGGGACAGTTCACCCAAAAATAAATATAATTTCACTAATTACTTACCCTCATGTCTTTGAAAACCCAAATCCATTTCTTGCATGAAATACCTGTAACGATGACTGACTCGACATGGGATCCATTTGCAAGCTTTTATTAGAACACTCGTAGTCGTACAGGCGAAGGGTCAGGATCAGCAAACACAGTATAATAGAGATATCAGAATCGTAGTCAATACCAAGCAGTGGATCGGGGTAACCAGCAAGTATCACAGTCCGTATAACAATCTGGGTTCAAAGGCAGGCAGCAAAGGTTCTAGGATCGATAAACAACAAGGGTTGGCAACAGGATAGCAAGACAGGGTAGAACGCTCAGAAATGTTAGCCGTGGCAGAAACAAGACTTCGCAATGAGGTGACGCAAAGGTCTGGCTTATATGGCAGTCTCTGATATGGAACACCTGGCCGGTGATCAGTCCAAGGTGCGGGGCTGAAGGGTAATGTAGTGAGTATCAGTGTAAGTGAGTGTTTGGATGCCTGTGGGTGTCAGTATTCGGGCGATGGTGCCCTCTGCTGGCCTCTGGAGGGACTCACGGGGTTCGTATTCGTGACAGAGCCCCCTCCCTGCGAACGCCTCCTGGCGTGAGGTGGAGGGCGACGTCGGGGTCTTCCTCGAGGTCGAGGGGCCGGTTTCTCTGGATGTTCTCTATGGAAATCAGTGGTTAAGTTGGGGTCAAGAATGTCCTCGGCATTGACCCAGGAATGTTCCTCTGGACCGTACCCCTCCCAGTCAACCAAGTATTGGAGAACTCGTCCCCGACGTCTTGAATCAAGCAGCTCTCGCACCTGATAGGTCTCCTCGCTCTCCACCTGAACCGGTTGGGGACTCTGCTCACGGGACCTCCCCTCGCCCTCCTCCTCAGGGGCAGCAGCGGGCTTGAGCAGTGACATGTGGAAAGTGGGAGAAATACGATATGTGTCAGGCAAAGCAAGGCGGAATGACACAGGAGTGATTTGTTGAGTGATTTTGAATGGACCCACGTACCTAGGACTTAGCTTTCGGCATGGCAATCTCATCCGAAGGTCTCTGGTGGACAGCCAGACCCATTGACCAGGTTGGTAAGTGTGTCCAGGGCGTCGACGACGGTCGGCCTGATCCTTCAGGCGTCGTACAGCTTGTTGAAGATGTACGTGGGCCTGATTCCATGTATCCTCGCTTCGTTGAAGCCAATCAGTAACAGCGGGAACATTGGTGGGTTCACCTGACCAGGGAAACATGGGTGGTTGGTACCCTAGAACGCATTTGAAGGGGGTGATTCCAGTGGAAGGCTTGATCAGGGAGTTCTGAGCATATTCGGCCCATAGGAGAAAACGAGACCAGTCCTCTTGATGGGAGCTGCAGTAGGAGCGGAGGAACCGAGTGAGCTCCTGGTTGAGGCGTTCCACTTGACCATTGGCTTCGGGGTGATAGCCAGACGTGAGACTTACGTTGACCCCTAGGGCTTGAAAGAAATCCTTCCATAAACGAGAGGTGAACTGAGGACCTCTATCCGAAACGATGTCGTCAGGTATGCCGTAAAACCTGAACACCCAATTACACAGGAGTTCGGCGGTCTGAAGAGCAGTAGGGAGTTTGGGTAGAGGTATGAGGCGACAAGCCTTGGAGAATCGATCGATGATCGTGAGTATGACCGTGTTACCCTGGGATAGGGGTAAGTCTGTGATGAAGTCTATGGCAAGGTGTGACCAGGGTCGTTGAGGGATAGGAAGAGGTTGAAGGAGTCCAGCTGGCAGTTGACGAGGGGTTTTGTGCATGTTACACGTCTGACAGTTCTGAATGAATTTGATAGTGTCGGGGTTAATGGTCTCCCACCAGAAGCGGTTCTTGAGGAGATGGAGTGTGGCTGTGATGCCGGGGTGACCAGAGGCAGGAAGACAGTGAATATGACTCAGGACCTGATCACGGTGAGGGGCAGGTACGTAGGTTTTATCCGGTGGACAGGCGGCTGGTGGTGCTTCTTGTGAATTGTGTTGTTCAATAAGAGTCATGATATCCCACTGGATGGGAGCAACCACCACATGGAAGGGCAATATGCGTTCGGGGACTGAGATGGAAGGGTCGTCATCATGGATGCGTGACAAAGCATCGGCTTTAGTATTCTTGGAACCTGGGCGATAAGTGACATTGAACTGGAACCGGGAGAAGAACAAGGACCATCTGGCTTGGCGTGGGTTGAGTCTCTTGGCGGAGCGTAGGTATTCCAGATTTTTATGATCCGTAAAGACGGTGAAAGGATGAATAGCCCCTTCGAGCCAATGTCTCCACTCTTCAAACGCTGCCTTCATGGCTAACAGTTCTCTATCACCCACATCATAATTTCTCTCCGCTGGGTTGAGCTTGCGTGAGTAGAAAGCACAGGGATGAAGTCTCTCCTGAGGGCCTGGTCGTTGTGAGAGAACGGCCCCAATGCCAGTATTGGAAGCGTCAACTTCGACTAAGAAGGGAAGAGAGGGGTCAGGGTGATGCAGGATAGGAGCGGTGACAAAGCGTTCCTTTAATTCCTTAAAGGCTTGACGGGAGGCTTCGGCCCAGGTGAGACGATGGGTACCTCTTTTGATCATGGAAGTGAGAGGACTGACGACTGTACTGAAATTTCTAATAAAGCGTCTGTAGAAATTGGCGAATCCCAGGAACCGTTGTAGCTCCTTGAGAGTCTGAGGCTCTGGCCACTTGAGTACAGCAGAGACCTTACTGTCGTCCATAGCAACTCCCCCCGGACTGATGACATAACCCAGGAAGGTAGTGGAAGTGGTGTGAAACTCACACTTCTCGGCTTTGGCGTACAGTTGATGTTCGATGAGGCGCTGTAGTACAGTTCTGACGTGTTGAATATGATCCTGTAGGGTGTTGGAGTAGATGAGAATATCGTCAATGTAGACCACAACAAACTTGTTCAGCATGTCCCTGAAGACATCATTAATGAACGCCTGGAAGATGGACGGACTATTGACCAGTCCAAACGGCATAACCCGGTATTCATAGTGACCGTTGGTTGTAGAAAAGGCCGTCTTCCACTCGTCACCCTCTCTGATGCGAATCAGGTTGTAAGCACAGCGTAAGTCAAGCTTGGTGTAGTATTGAGCTGTGCGAAGTTGTTCTAATGCAGCTGGAACCAGAGGAAGGGGATAACGGTACTTCACCGTGATCTCGTTGAGACCACGGTAATCAATGCAGGGTCTTAAACTGCCGTCCTTCTTTTTGACGAAGAAGAAACCAGCGGATGCAGGGGAAGTGGAAGGACGTATGAAGCCTTTCTCCAACTCCTCCCTGATGTATTTAGTCATGGCTTCGGTCTCTGGGAGTGACAGTGGGAACACACGACCCTTGGGTGGATTGTGACCTGGTAGAAGATCAACAGCACAGTCATGGGGTCGATGAGGTGGTAAGGTGTTTGCTTGGGTTTTGCTGAAAGCTGCCTTGAGGTCGTGATATTCCGCTGGTAGGTTGGGAACCTCGAATGACTCCTTGTTAATCGCCAACGAGCGCACTGGAAGAGGAGAAATGGTAGATAGGCATTTTGTTTGACATTTGGTGCTCCACTTTAATATCTGACCTTCCCTCCATGATACTAGCGGATCGTGCAGTCTCAGCCATGGTAGTCCCAGAATTATGGGTGTATTGGACGTGGGCAGAACGTAGAACTGAATAACCTCCTGGTGCAGTAAACCGGCTGTGACGGATAGACTTTGTGTAAGGTGAGTGATGATGCCAGTTCCCAGGGGACGACCATCTATGGTAGCTACAGACAGAGAGTTAGCACAGGGTATTAATGATACGTTGTTTGTTCTTGCAAACTCAGCTGACATGAAATTCCCAGCCGCTCCAGAGTCCAGTAAAGCAAATGTGGTCACTTGAGCGTTGTTAATGGTTAGCTTCAGGGGTACAAACACACAGTTTACTGGATGGAGAGAGTGTAAGGATTCACTCACCAATTTGGATGAGACAGATGAGGGACGTGAAGGACAGTTGGCTCGTTGATGACCAGGGGATCCGCAATACAGACATAGACGATTTGCCAAGCGGCGATTCTTCTCCTCAGATGAGAGATGATAGGTATTTACTTGCATGGGTTCAGAGTCCTCGACAGACTGAGCTGCTTTAATGACAGTACTGACATGAGAGCGAGGTTTACGTGAACGCTGCAGATTGTCAATTGCTATCGTCAACTCGATGAAATCGTTCAAACTTCTCCCCTCATCTCGACATGCAAGTTCAGCTTGTAATTCATGACTTAAACCCTTTCGAAACAGAACTTTTAAGGTGTCACTCACCCAGGTCGTTTGTGCTGCCAATGTGCGGAAGTTCATAGCATACTCAGCAGCTGAAGATCTCCCCTGAGAGAGCTCTAGCAAGCGTTCGCCAGCACTCTTTCCCTCCTTGGGATGATCGAAAACCTCACGGAAGCGTGTGAGGAAATCATTGAAGGAGGAGAAGGATGATCCGTCCGTGCGCCATACAGCGGTAATCCAGTCAAGAGCCCTTCCGGTTAATAACGAGCAAACAAAGGCAACCTTACTGTTGTCAGTGGAATAGAGCATGGGTTGTTGTTCCACAAACAGCGAACATTGTAGTAAGAAGCCTTTACATTTGTTAGGGTCACCGTCGAATTTCTCAGGAAAAGCCAGTCGTGGGTTAATCTGAGAGGGCGTGGGAACCGCATGTGCAATGGCGGCCGCTTGTGGCGCGGGTGTCGTGACAACAGGACTATGGAGATTCTGAATAGCCTTCACCAATTCCTCCGTGACGGCGGTAAGATGATTTAACTGTTGCTGATTTGCAGCGATCTGACTTGCCTGAGCTGCCAGGTTGGTGCAGAGATGTTCATAGGCTGCTGGATCTTGTCCCGGCGAAGTCTTCTGTAACGATGACTGACTCGACATGGGATCCATTTGCAAGCTTTTATTAGAACACTCGTAGTCGTACAGGCGAAGGGTCAGGATCAGCAAACACAGTATAATAGAGATATCAGAATCGTAGTCAATACCAAGCAGTGGATCGGGGTAACCAGCAAGTATCACAGTCCGTATAACAATCTGGGTTCAAAGGCAGGCAGCAAAGGTTCTAGGATCGATAAACAACAAGGGTTGGCAACAGGATAGCAAGACAGGGTAGAACGCTCAGAAATGTTAGCCGTGGCAGAAACAAGACTTCGCAATGAGGTGACGCAAAGGTCTGGCTTATATGGCAGTCTCTGATATGGAACACCTGGCCGGTGATCAGTCCAAGGTGCGGGGCTGAAGGGTAATGTAGTGAGTATCAGTGTAAGTGAGTGTTTGGATGCCTGTGGGTGTCAGTATTCGGGCGATGGTGCCCTCTGCTGGCCTCTGGAGGGACTCACGGGGTTCGTATTCGTGACAATACCCTTTGTACCCTGTTCCTTTTAAAAACAAGAAGAAAAGCTCAAAGGGATAGTTCACCCCAAAATAAAAATTCTCAAATTGTTCCAACCCTATATGATTTTCCTTCTCCTGTTGAACAGAAAATAACATATAATATTTTAAAGAACTCAAACAGGTTTGGAACAACTGTAGGGTGAGTAATGGATGAGTCACTGGTGCATTCTTAAAAACAAGCTACTTTTCTATTTATTTATTCTAAAATAAAAAATAAAAAACACACGGATGTGTTCAATCACAGTGCAATATTTCTGAAACTTAAGAGACCATGTGGCAAAAGCAAAAGTAACACAAAAACGTACTAATATAAAAATTACATAAAAAATTACAGTGCAACACAATTTGTTACTTTACTTCAGTAATGTTGTGCTATGTTTAAAAGTAATATTACACAGTATTTTGCATAGAAAACCTGAAACTGTCAATAGCAGATGTGTGATTCATTACCCATGTGTGCAATACTCTACATTAGCAAGCCACTGTTTATGCTTAATTACGATGCTGAATATTTTCCTTTATTTATTTAAAACACTCATCACCAATAATGAACAACAATTCCCCATCTCTGTGATTAAATCTAGTTTGCATCATCTTGATAAATGTTAATGATGTGTATAGCAATTTTAATATCTTGCTTAACAAATGCACATGCAAATCATCTAAAACTGTAGTCCAAAAGGGAAACTGATTCATAGGCCTGTCTGCTCTCTCAAAAGATTTGCATTCAGTTCTTTCTGATTGCAAACATTTAAACCTCTTATAAGAACTTCAGCATTTCCACAGTTTTTGACCAATGAATTCCTGTGACATTTCCAATCAGTTATTTAGAAGACCATTTCTAGACAAATATGTGAGCATTAGTAGAAAAATAAAACAGCTATATTGACTATTAAAATTTACAATTACTTTTGGTGGCTTTTATAGGCCTGGAAATCACAAATTTAATGAGAAAATAAATATATCCCTGATACATGTTGGTTTTACACAACTTCGTTCAAGACTTTTCCATTTTGAATAACCTTTATATCTCTGAAATTAACATCTGGGATGCCACGTCTTTTGATTAATAAACTTTTGTGACTTTTCCAGCCTTTTACGATCACTGAACGAGGATTTTAACCTTTTTACTTTAGATTAAATATAACACAGTGTTTAATTACAGGGTTTCTGTTATATCCTCCTTTGAATACGCTGTCCTATGTAGATATAGATATTATATGTCTGTAGAACTCCCATATAACATCTTCATCTACTGAAAATACTCCATCAGCCTTTATAAGAAATAAATGACCTATATGATGCATTATGGTATGATTAGCAGTTTCTTGCAATCCTAACAGACCTTGCAGTTCATGCTATTCTCAAAGCACGATCAAGGCCTCTGATTTGTTCTTACTGAGGCAGTGCTGAATAAAGCTAATACTCGCCACAAAGAAAGCACCAACTCTCTGTGTTTCTCTCTGGGGCAACATTGCTCCTGACAGCAATGGCTTTTAAATGCTCTGCCAGTCGAACAATGGCATTGACTAATGGTTATCCATCCCTGTTTCCTCTATGTGAACAAGGGAAAAGGCAACCACACAACCACGCACCGCTCAAGGTCATAACCAGACAACAAACTTCTGGCCTCCGTTACAAGTGATGGATAACAAAAACTCCTTCATCCTGACACAGAAATGATCAGAAAATTGTATTATCTGAGCACAGAGATAAAAGGATTTTCTAAACAGAGGAGATGAGAACGTGAGCGATATGGAGACAATGAAAAATGGGTGTATAGAGGGATAAGGGGAAAGACAAAACATTTCACTTTCCGAGGTGCTGTACGAGGAGAAAGACACTGCATGTTTCTGACAGGTGATCACACGGCCTTCAAGTCTGTATGTCTGTCAAATTCAACGACACAGAGACACACATGCACAAAATGTTAATGCTGCAATGGTTTTAAGTAACAGAGATTCTAATGCAAGGCGCATTTAGGCCATCAAGCTTCAAAAACTGGAAGGGTGAAAAGGTCCATTTTTGATATCAAAATAAAATTCAATTGTTTTAAATCATTAATGCTATCACATCATGCCGTCCACATTTACAGCACCGATCAAGTCATGTTTATGTATAACACTTTATACAGTACAGATTCACAGCTTCACAGTACCAAAGAGGAAAATAACAGAATCACTGATGCAGACTTCTTCAATTATGAGACACATTCAAATTCTAAAAAACACAATAGTGTCATTATTCAGCTCAAGTCAGTTAAGTGTTGAAAAGCTGTGTAAAAAGTTAATAAATTATGAAACAATCATTTAATTTAGCTAAAAATAGCTCTACAGAAGACAACAGCAACATTATTCAGTTCGATTCAGTGTCGTTATTCATATCGTTGTTCACCCACTGCCTTTCAGTTGTTATTAACTTGGCCTACCCAGTCATAAGGATGGAAAAATTACATAAAAAATGACATTTTGATGTATTTAGTTGAACATGAAGCAAACGTGGACAAAAAAAAAACATTCTGTTTTCCCGCGGAGAACAGATGCATGTTTTTTGTCCTGTTAATCACAAGCTCCCATTCCTGACCCGAGCCGCTCGGCAGCATTCTGTCCCACCGAGTGAGTGTAAGCATGTGTGTGAGTCTGTAAGTGTGAATGCATCACTGGGAGTGTGCTCATCGAGGCATGTAAACCAGAGCAGAGACATGTAAGTCAGCAGAGGGCCCGAGCGAGGCTTTAATGAAAGCAGCGTGTCAGCGGAAGGTGTGATGAATTCGGGAGACATGGGAGGGGGAGAGGGGAGAAAAAGCAAGAGGGAAGATAGAGACAGAGAGAGAAGGGAAGAGTGGAGGGCTCTTAGCAGTTGGGTCCCCAGTGTGAGAGCGTGATTCCGGCAGCTCGCGGCAGGAGAATCTTAGAGGCTGTAGCTTTGCTTTATTGGAGCCTGGAAATCAGTAAACAAGTCTGATGTGTGTTGGGATAGGATGCTAAACCCACTAACACACTCTCCATCATCTTTTACTGTCTGTCTTTTTCTGTCTATCGCTCTCAATTTCTGTCTATTGTCTCTTTTGGTCTGTCAATCTCTTTAAGTCATTCATGGCAGTACGCTGCTGGATACCCAACTTCCTTCATTCTCTAGATCTCTTCCAGTAGCATTTTAACATAGTCACCGCTGCAAAACCCCCTACTCACCAGAATCATCAGATGAGCCTTCATTATCACTGTAAAATGACAGAATGTCACTATCCTCTTAGACAAAAAATATCCTGATGAAAATTTCAAATGCAATTAAAAAAAAATTCTCTAGATTTGATGTGCTGATTTGTTGAGCTCCACAATTGGCCAACAAATATTACACATTAACATGACTATTCAATAACATATATATATATATATATATATATATATATATATATATATATATATATATAAGAACTGCCTAAAAATAAACAGAACATCACATGCCCCACCAGAGACAGCAATATACACAGTTTTAAAGGATGCATACCACTCTGTCCCCAGAGCAGCTCTAGGATTCTCTGATCACTGTTTGGTTCACCTTCTACCAGCGTACAGGCAGAAACTCAAATCTGCTAAGCCTGTAGTAAAAACTGTAAAGAGATGGACTGCTGAAGCAGAGCAAGATATAAAGGCCTGCTTTGAACTTACTGATTGGAGTATTTTTGAGGCTGCAGCTACTGATCTGGATGAGCTTACTGACACCGTGACATCCTACATAAGTTTCTGTGAGGACATGTGTGTTCCCAACAGGACTTATTTAACTTATAACAATGACAAACCTTGGTTCAGTGCAAAGCTCGAACAGCTTCGCCAGGCCAAAGAGGACGCCTACAGGGGTGGGGAGAAAGTATTGTACAAACAGGCCAAATACACACTGAATAGGGAGATAAGAGTAGCAAAGTTAAACTACTCTGAAAATCTAAAACAACAGTTTTCAAGTAATGACTCTACTTCAGTGTGGAATGGCCTGAAAGCCATTCCTGAAGTTTGCAGACGACACCACAGTCATCGGCCTCATCCAGGATGGCGACGAGTCTGCTTACAGACAGGAGGTTGAGCAGCTGGTTGTCTGGTGCAGTCCCAACAACCTGGAGCTCAAAACTGTGGAGATGATCGTGGACTTCAGGAGAAACCACCCTGCTCTCCCTCCACTCACCATCATAGACAGTAGCTGCAGTGGAGTCATTTAGGTTCCTGGGCACAACCATCTCTCAGGACCTGAAGTAGGACACTCACATAGATTCCATTGTGAAAAAGGCCCAGCAGAGGTTGTACTTCCATCGTCAGTTTAAAAAGTTAAACCTGCCACAGGCAGAGATGACACAGTTTTACTCGGCTATTATTGAGTCGGTTCTGTGCTCTTCTATAACTGTCTGGTTTGGGTCAGCCAGCAAATCAGATTCAAGAAGACTGCAACAGACTGTTATGGCAGCAGAAAGGATCTTTGGTGTGCACCTGTCCAGTCTTCAGGACTTGTACAACTCCAGAGTGAAGAAACGGCAGGTGACATCATCAAAGACCCCTCTCACTTCTCCCCTCAGGCAGACCCTACAGATCTCTGTGCATTAGAACATCTAGGCTTAAAAACAGTTTTTCCCCAATGCCATCTCCAACTTAAACAGCTAACATATGAAGCTAACATGCGTTCTTTAATTCATTTCCGTAAATAATTGTACATCTTAAATTATTGCCTTTCTCAAATATTATGTAAATAGATATGCCTATCCCTTTATTTATACAGTTCTTTATAGAAAAATAAATAATACAATTGCACAAATCTGTCCATAAATCAGTGAGCTGTTCCAGATGCATACACATTATTTATTGCTATGTCTTACTAATTTCATTTTATTTTAATTCTGTTCTCATGTCAGATGTGTATGTATGTACCAGGAGCACCTTAAAAAAAAGAAACACAACAAATCCCTTGTGTGTTTGCACACACCTGGTGAAAAAAGCTCATTCTAATTCGGATTATTATTGTCATTATTGTTATTAAAGTGTTACTTTTTATTGTATTGTGGTTTATTACTATTGTAATATGTAATTATTATTATTTTATAATCAATATTATTAAATATAATATTACATATATTATAGTACATTATGTTATAATAATATATAATATTATTATGTGTGACATACAGACACAATTTCATATATATATATATATATATATATATATATATATATATATATATATATATATATATATATATATATATATATATATATATATATATATATGTATTTACATTTATATTTATATATATATATATGTCCAAACTTTTGGTCTGTACTATATATATATATATATATATATATATATATATATATACTGTGAATTATTTAATTATATAAATATTAAAATTATGAATTATGAATGAGGTGTTCTCTAGTTATATTAGGGTCATTTTGTGAATAAATCTGTTCAAATCTGTCATCTTAATTAGGATTCATTTTATTTGTGTTAAAAAACACTGCTCTGATTGCAAATAAAAATAAATGAATTCATTAACTTGTAGTTTAACTACTTGAAATTATGAGTACCTTGAAGCTTCCCCCACACTGGTTTTTATGTTTATATATGCTTAAGTGCATGTGTAAGTGGGTGTACGCAAGTGCTTGCCTAAAGCTCCTTCCCTGTCAATTTCTTTTCAATTGCAACCTTTTCTGCTCCACTTTCTAATCTTAGAGGAAAGAAATCAGACACACAATCAAGCACTGCTGCCCTTGAGGACCCTCAAATCATCAAAAAGAACAAAAAAATATGAAAACGTAAAAATGCCATTTACCCTCGTCAACCATATGTAACGTGCACATGTATGCAATGCTGCCCTGACAACCTATAATTCAGAACTCAATTACCACTCCAAAAAGTGCACAGTATGCACAGGGAATTCGGACATCATAGTGGACACCTGCACAAAATTGTTTGTCATGATTAAATGACAGCTCTTTTGATTGCCTCTGATTTGTTGACAGCTCCGGCCAATCAGAGGAGAGAAATAGTAGGACAAATATCAGACAAGCATGAGAAACAGAGGGAGAAAACTGTGAAAGAACACTAAAATTAGGCCAAGAGCTTTCATCTGTCCATCAAAGACATATCTGAAAACCACCAGCCTCTTTGAGTTCATCAGGTCCATAAAGATTTCAAAAAGTTGTATAAATCAAACACATCACCAGGCTATAAACTCAAATTCTAGGACATACAGAAAGATACTTAGTTTTTCCTTCAAGAAACAAACCAGTGACCCTATATCTCACAGTCTAAAAATTCCCAGATAGAGCTGTTTTAATCTTACATTTAAAGCAATAGTCTTCCCAAAATGAAAATTTGCTGAAAATCTACTTACCCTCGGGCCTCTCAAGATGTAAATTAGTTTGTTTTTTCATCAGAGCATGAACATTTTTTAACATTACATCACTTGCTCGTCAATGCATCCTCTGCAGTGAATGGGTGCCGTCGGAAAGAGAGTCCAAACAGCTGATAAAACACTGCAATAATCCACAGCACTCCAGTCAATCAACTGATGTCTTGTGAAGCGAAAAGTTGCATGTTTGTAAGACACTAATTTATTATAAAACTATTGTTTCCATTACATTATAAGTCCATACTATTGCTTTCTCAAGACGTCACAACTGAATCAGGAGAGAAATGAGTACAGATCAAGCATAGATTACCAGCCAAAACTGTCCAAAACATTTCTAAACTAATATTTTGGATTTTTGGATTTTGATGTGAGAGGACAACAGGGGATGGACTATTCACTTGAGATGTCTTTATTCACAAGATGTTAATTAATGGACTGAGTCTTCCTTGTGGATTATTGTGATGGTTTTATCAACAGTTTGGACTCTCATTTTGACAGCACTCACTCACTGCAGAAGACCCATTGGTGAAGAAGTAATGCAATAATGAATTTCTCCAAATCTGTTCCAATGAAGAAACAAATGCATCTACATCTTGGATGGTCTGAGGCCAAGTACAGTATGTTTTTAGCAAATGTTCATTTTTCTGTGAACTATTCCATTAAAGGTATATTTCCTTCAAAAACGAACCTGTGCACATTGACACAGATGTTTTTGGCAAAAAATATGACTACCTGAAATAACTCCAACTGAAAGTACTGGTGCACATTCCCTCACTTAGCATTTTGAAGTGTGGCATCGGAGGGATGATTGGTCTCCTCTCCGAGTGAAATAAGAACGTGTGCACCTGGCCACAACATCTCATTCACTTGTGTGTTTCCCTGGAGAACCGTGTCTCTGAAGTCTTCAGAGAGCGGCAGTAAAGAGAGGAATGGATTGTATTGATGCTAGTGACCCGTGGTCCATGGAGGAATAAAACAAAACAGTGGCGACTGACATGCTTCATTACACATCCTTTAAGAACACATTAATGTGCCCTCATCCCCACCTGAGTCACCTCTATCTTTCTATCTCCCACCTCTTCTTGCTCTGGCAGTAGAGAAAACAAAACATAAATGAAACCTCCTTATTATTTCAATGTGATTAATTAGAAAGCAAAATGAGATGTGAGCTTAAATCTTATCTTTCTCAAAGTTTTCTTTTGATAAAAAATATCCTAATCTCACACTCTATACACTTTACATGTCATGAAATTATTTCAAGATCAAATTCTCTCAGCTATGATATACACAGATATTTAGCTCTATACTCATACTCATTCATCAACAGTTGTCTAATTCGTGTAGATTTTCATTTTTTATAAAAAAAAATGTAGAGGGATAAAAAAAAAATGTAGAGGGAGATGATGTTGTTACTGCAATGAAACTTAAATTAGAAGCCAATTAAGTTCCCAGTGGATGAGACAAGACCGAGCAATAAAGTGTTCCTATATTTGCTCTTATCTTCTAAGGCTGTTCTAAAATTATTGTAAAACCTTCAAAAAATTGTTTTTTTAAATTACATGTAATATTATGTTACGTTATATTTTTTTATTTTATATTTTATTCTCAATTTTATTATCATGAAATGTATGGTGTTCTATACTTGCAGCATGATATGAAAGAGCAACATCGTAGCAATAACATTTTTCTGTGGGTACACTCTTAAATTGCTCTTTTTTCATCAGGTCTTTTGCATCCTGGGTGTAATTCACTGAACACTATATTAAGTGCTGCCTACAATCAGAGGAGAGACTGATATCTGCTCGTCTCCACAGGCTTTAATGACGGAAGGATCATGCCGCGGCCCAATTTCCTCCCCTGATTAGACAATCAGATCCTGATGACATCAAAATGCGCAGATGGTGCTTCTTCAGCCGTTTATTTATTAATGAGTGCTTGTGTATTTTTATCAGATGGGGCCTGATGCTAGTGCCCCCAATAGAGAAAAATTACTAGACTTTGATGTCTTTGGCTGGATTTAGTTTGATGTTGCTGACGACCCCATTTCCTTAAAACAGTACGTCTCAGCTGGCTTTCCTTCAGGACCCAGATTTTACTTTGGACATCAAGTGGCGACTCAACACTGTGTCCTAATCAGGCATGATGCAATAAATCACCATAAAGCATTTAATTTTGTGTGTGTATATATATATATATATATATATATATATATATATATATATATATATATATATATATATCTGAAACACAACAGCTCATATTTTTAGGACATAACCGGCCAACTGAGAACCACTGCCTTGAGAAAAAACACTTTCGTCTTCAGAAAACCACCATCCAATTCTGGGAATGGTGCTTTCACTAAAGCAATCCTAAACTTCTTTAGTGGTTTAAAAGCAGCACACTACACCCCAAAATGGTCATTCATTTATAAGGATGTAGCATCTTTCCAATGGAGTGTCTGGAAGTTGGAGTGCTTTGGTGTCAGATCTAGTGTGTAGGGAGCAAATGGGGTTAAATAAGCTGGCGTGGAGAGACACAGTTGTGTAGCTGACTCTATTGTCTTTAAGGGTGCTGCAAGACAGAGGTTGTTGAGCACTGCAGGAGACGGCTGAGTGAGACTGACAGCGAACTTGATTGCCATTTGTCTCACTGTGAACTACTGCTTCGCTTCTGAAAGAGAAGGGCTGAGAGAGAAAGAGACAGACGGGAGGCCAAAGAGCCTTCTCCATATAACAAGAGGCCAACAGAGAGAATGAAAGGGGGAAAAACATGAAGAAAATGATGAAGAAACTGAGATATGTCTGAAGAAAATGGATCTTTGCTGAAAGAAAGTGCTGGAAAAGGAACTGATCACCCAAAAATGAAAAATTTTCTTATTTTCTCAACCTTACGTTGTTTCAAACCAGTATGTTTGAGTCTTCATTCAACATCAACTAATCATATCTGTTAAGCTCTAAAAGAAAAAAGAAAAGAAAAAAAAAACTACCTTAACTTCACTTTTAACTTAAAACAATGCATACAGTGTTGGTCTGTTCTTCACATAAAACTATGATATGGCTTGGGATATAGTACAAAAGTCCAGAGTTCAAAGGTGTGCACCGATTTATTCAGCAGTCATTTTTTTTAAGTCTTTGTTAAAAAGTTACACACCATGAACCAAACCAACCAGCTACGAGGATAATCACAACATGACAAACTTTGATTTATACTTTGAAATGTATTCACAAATCGGACAAAAAGGTAAAATAAAAACTGTACTGTAAAGCTTAAATGGGGGAAAGAACTACAATCCCATGAAGCACTGCAAAAAAAAAAAAAAAAACTGAATTAAAAATCACAAATAAATATAAAATTATTGATTTAAAGATGTTGATTGTGCTTAGTGAAATTATATATTTCATGTTTATTGCAAAAAAAATATAAGTACTTTTTTCTGATTGGTGGAATTTCTTTGCAGAATCATGGGTAATGTAGTTTTTCCACCAGGAATTTAATCATTAAACACAAGTGGAATAATGCAGACTGACGGCTTCAACACAAGCATATTTATTCCATTATCACATGGCTCTGTGGAATACTTGATTCTGATTGGTCATTAAGACATTTTTGTCTTAATTATTTAATTGCCTTAAAATTATTTTTGTGGTGAAATGTTGTGTAATAAGTAGTTTGACTGAACCATTTCCCTTAAATCTCCGTCTAATTTGAATATGCCGCTTGCTCGAATGAATATTTCACATAAAAATTATTTACTAATGTGTTAAGTAGCCGTGTAATAAGTGGGATAATGTACATCCAGCCACTTGTTCTCTCAGAATAAACCCCGACAGGGTGATCTGGACCCCAACACGAAGCCAGCTGGATGTACATTATCCCTTATATAACAACCTTGCAGTTCACAGTAGGTCTGTCTTTAAAGGTTTATAAGATAATATTAAAAATCAATTCCATTTAAAAGAAAATGAATGGGATTTTTACTTCCAGAACCTGACTGTCGTACTCTACAGTGCACTTTAATGGTGTTTTATGTCCATTTGGAGATTTCTTCCACGCTCCATTAAAGGACTGGATTGACAATACTGGCAGAACTTTAATTTCTGAGTGAACTATTCCTTTCAAAATTCACTAGCAGAAGAGAAAGAGAGGAAGAAAACAGGAAAGAATGAGGCATGGAGGTGTGTCCCATACCTGTGGGAACGGCCGCGTCCATGGAGGGTCTCTCCCAGGTGTTGACTTGCTCCCAGGTGAAGCCATTAGTCCCCAACGCCACGCTGTAGCCGCAATTACTGTAGTGCTCTTCAAACGAACAGCTGCCTACAGAACACACACAAGAGAGAAGAGGGGAAGATGGCATATGTCAACATGATTAAGCCACGGAGTGCCATCATTACTTCATCTTCGCTAAAAACACGATTTTCCACCGCATTAAGCTTTATGCTAGCCGAGAGCTAAGGATTAGAAACCCAGGATGAAATAGCACTAATTAAATGTACTCATTTTAACACATTGTCTTGTGTTGTAGCTATAGGGGGGGGGGGGGTGCAAGCTGTAAGGTGCAAGAGGGTGTGCTGTATTGTGAATACAGACATGACTAAATGGCCTTTTTTATTTATGAAGTGTAGCGTAGTAGTCTCAGCCTCAGACATCATGCCCACGGACTGTTGGCTAAACGTCTGATGCATATGGGACACAAAAGTGGAAACACTTCAGGAGTGTCGAAGTCATCGGATTGGTTGAATTATACAGGATTTCCACGAGACGTGTGTGTCGCATTCTTTAACGTTCTGCCTGGAAATAAAGATACAGTGGCTCCTTACCCCCTTCATGAAAGAAGAAAGCTGCCATGTTCACAACAAGTTCACAACTTCACAACAAGTGCTTATACAGATCAAATAAACGCTGGATTTTCAAAAGTATATCAAATATTAAAAGTTCGCGGCATAGAATCTTTAAAATATGTCTGAGAGATTTATACACCAGTCTGTTATTGTTATTTTGCATTGTCATGCAAAAATTATGAATTATAATTTGTGGGAAAATTTTTCTGAGATCGTTTTGTGCCTCTACAATAGCAGATGAACAGGTTTTTTTACATATAAAATTACTATATTATTACTGGAACACTATATTGACCAATCAGCATATTGCTATATATGTTACATCTAAATATTTATTTATATTTCTCGTTTCCTTCAGACTATTTTCTTTTCTGAATCTTTACAGGGTGGGCTGAAAATGTCACGCAGTCATTACTTTCTGTGCCACCCAACATGGTTTGTGAGCATGTTAAGTGCTCAGATTCAACATGATGAAACTTCTGCCTGCAGGATACTTACATTTACATTCTGCATATTTCAAGGACCAAATATTCATTGCCGTCTTAATTTGCCCCTGCGTATTAAGCTACACAAGAGAATTAAATGCCACAAAAATAATTAATTTGCCATGAGCGCTGAAAGGGCGATGAAACCTACAATACCAGCAAGACTCGCAACGCACATCAAAGGTATTCCCAAAGAAATCGCACAACCGTAAAAAACAATAATAGTAAAATATTCAGAATTTTCCAGGGGGAGCGATCAGATAGCCTCGTGATCTATTGAAGGAAAAAATTAACCAGTCAAAGACATGATTTTGTGGAACACGACTGCCCGCTGGGGTTCAGTTAGACAGCAGAAGAAGAAGAAATGAGGTCTCCTGTAGTTTATGTAACCCTCGGTTTCTAACTGCCTTTGAAATGTTCACATATTCATACTGCCACCCCAATCGTCTCAGGCCGACGCTGGGAAAAGAAGATGTTTTCATATTCAGAATCGAAAAAAAGTGTCAAACAATTAGCACTGCAGTGTGTGGTTTTTGTTCTGAATTTTGGGTTTGTTGAGGGATGTTTAGGGATTCATACACTTTTGGAGAGATACAATAGCTTTGTATCACTGTTGGTATCTAAAGTTCAAAAGCTTTTTATACATGTACCACTTTAGAGATGTACAACACTTTTTTTAAATCTGACCTGTCAGAAAGTTTGAGAAACACAAGCCCATTTCGGGACTTTGAGAAGAAATAGGACTTTGAGGAGAACTTTCACTGGAAAAGTATTTTTAAATGGTAAATAAATGTTATTTTTAAATAAAAAATATTATAAAAATTAAATGGCAGTGTCTATCCAAATGAAAGTAAATAAATTAAAATGTGCTTGGACCATACTTCACATTCAAATATTCACATGTACTAATGAGGTCACATTGCACACACACTAACACACAGACATAAAACAAGCACACGTTCTTCATTTCTCCTTTAATTAATGCTGCCTACCAATGTGATCCATTATTGATAAGTTTCCCCACAGCATACAAGCAACAGTTTCCAATCTCATCAGCGGCAGTCATGGCAGCGGTACGAGTGCGACTCGTCCCCCACATCTGCCGCTCACGGCTCCACACATCTCACAGGTCGCTAACATATGCCCTGTCGAATCTAAGAATTGTGCTGTCCTATCAGGAGCGCTTGATATACTTAGAGATCATTTCACAGTGCAGGAAAAGACAAAGTGAGATTTGGGGCGGATGTGGAAGGGGTGGATGGGTAACATCTGCTCGATTAATGGAAGGGTTTGTTTACACTCTGACAAATAACTGGCATGTAAGAAACAGAGGTGTCACAGTCTTTACTGTTCTCTTTAACTGCCACATGAATAATTGCGTCTTATAATATAATAAACAGACAGAAACAACAGAGAGACAAACCGAACAATAGAATGACAAAATGACAGAAAACAACAGAACAATAGATAGAATGCTAGAATGATATAATGCGATAACATATTATAGATCGATAGATGATAGATATACAGGCCTTTGTCTATGCTACAAAAAAAAAACAGATACAGACTGATAAGTGTATAACATGTGACAACTACTGAAATGACAGCTGAATGTTTTGAATGTTCACCTATTGTTTTCATCCTTTAGTTAAGATCTTAGTTAACAGATACTGACGTTACATTCATGTTTGAGAGTTTAACTGCATTAGTCATAAGCATTTGCTGTGTCTTTCTTGGCCCTCACCAGCGGCGTTTCCAGTCGAGCAGACAAATAGTAGGTTTGAAACTAAAGTGATTTTGTCCACCCCACTAAGCACAGATAATAGCTCCGATATCTGTTGTTAATGCCGCGATCAAAGAGCTGTTTAAAATCTCATAATCTGTATGTAGTTTATTTTCTGCTCCGAGCCACATTCAAATCTATCACAGGTTTTATTTGTGTGAACGAAACATACTGAAAATCCAAGCCAAACTTAGATGGGCTCATTTTTAAGAAGTAGGCCTTATTTATTCAAGTTCCCACATAACAATAAAAGATAAAAATAATTCTTAATTTGTTCTTTCTCTAATCCTAACATTGCAACCATTCTTTTATGCATCCATTTCCATTTTTATTAAGTTTTTTTTTTTTTTTTTACATATTTTTCCTGTCTTTTTTGCTTGTTTTAATTGACAAAATGTAAAACATAATGCAAAAAGGCCCATAAAGACCAATTCATACACATTTCAAAACTATCAAAGATAAAATACACAAAAAGAGCCATAGGTTTATTTCCATTGTGGTCCTCGATATCACTTTCTATCCTGTTAGGCTTTTGTAAAATCCCTTACTAACTAAAGCCAGTTTCTAATGACATCATCCACCAGACAGCGACATCACTTTGGGGAAACAACCACATGGATTTGATGAATTGTGACTTTATAATTCTGACTTTGTAACAAGCAGTTGCGTTGTTGAGTCAGAATTGTGAGTTATAAACTTGGAATTCTGATAAAATCAGATAATGTCCATGCAAATACAATAATTTTTAGTTTTTTTAGTATATAAAACTCTAAAAACCGTCTACATTTAGTTCCTTACTTCCATGTTAGCAGAAATACTACCTTACATATAAACATACTCATTCTACAAATCATCAAAATGTAATGCAGAACATAACCCAGAATTTTTTATTTTTTTTGTCAATATTATTGATAACAAGAGACTGCTGCTGTAATTATGGAGTTCACGGGGAGAAAACCAACCGCACCCCAGAAGTGGACAACTCCCAATCAGATCAGATGAGAGCAAGAACCAAGAGCAAGCAAGCCAATTTAATCCATGAAAAAAAAAAAACACTCACACACACACACACATACACCTATTTGAAGGCTACCTTGCATGGCTAGTCCCTCTGAATTAAGCAAGAGGGACCTGACACGAGCGTACAATGAGAAAGGAAACTCCACATCACACGCTCACTTGTTTCCCGTCTCCAACACCTTTTGGCACACAAACACGCGCAGCCGCTCTCTAGTGAGCTTGTCACTCATTCAGTGTAGCAGCTCCATCAACCTGAGCTAATGCAACTTTTTCCACCTCACCTGCCGCCTTTAACCTCGTCCGCTCGGGCCACAGAATCCACTGTGCGCTGCAAATCTCTCCCATCCATCATCTGTGCTACAGGTGCAGCCGTGCCTGCCGGACGGATGCTGATTTCCTAGTTTCACTTACAACAGAAGGACAAAGAGGTGCCAGTCCACCCACGACTGAGCAGATATTTACCACTCTACCCAACGCCAACTTCCTAATTGTTCAAACTCATTCATACGTCCCCATACACCTCAGCGATTCCTTCATTTAGTACACACTACACCCACACAAAGACAGCAGGACTTGGGTCCTCTAAGAACAGGCGTCCAACAGACATTCACACTTCCTCCAGCGCGAGTAGGAAGTGTCGTGTTGCTCGAGTAGGTTTTCGCGCCTTTAACATGCTACACGGATTACGGGGTTCGGTACCCCGCACTGCTCCCATGGATCCACACATTGCACGACTCGCTAAAAATCACATTTTACACCTTCAGTTGCAAGACTCTGGAGTTAAATATCAGCACTAGTAAAGCAGTTTTGACCAGATATTCAGTGCCAAACCACTTTCCCCCATAGACCAAGTGAAAATGCAACATGCCTTTGCCAAAAACTCAATTCTCACGTTTACAATACCCTGCAGTTCTGCTGACAAATTGCGTGTTTATTCCTTTACTGTTCAATAATAAATCAGCTGCCATATGCGTTTCAAAAACTTTGAAAATTTGATTAGTGCTACTACTAGTTGACTCCGCTGAACTTGGTAGATCTTCTCTTGACCTGGTTTGTTCTGATCTGCTTAGCACATACCGACTCCAGCTGAAACTTCCTCCAGACATGGGATTCTTTCAGATATTATTCTCACTTTCCCACTGGGCTGAATAGACCTGATACTTTACCTCAAAGGCATATGTTAAATCTCTTCCTCCAGCTTTCTCTGAAGAAAACACTATATAATACTCTGCAGTATAATATTTGACATACAGGGTCAGGATACCTTTCCTGCAGAGAAATAAACAGCTTAGAAGAGTTTGGACGATCTAAAATCCCAAAATGGACAGGATTTAAAGGTACAATGTTGGTCCGTTACAAATGCAAGCTAGACAAGCTGGTTATTATTGCATGTAAAGTGTCACAGCATAGGTTAATAATTGCTTATACAGGTAACAAACTTCTTTTATTATATCAACTCCAATATTAACGTAGTACAGTTTACTATATTCAGAAAACATAGTAAAACAGGAATTGCTCATGCAAAAAGTTTTTTGTGTTCCGGGTGGTTTTAATGCACTGTTTAACACTGTTCAACAAAACTTTTGCATGCAAAATTCAGTAATTTCTGAAATATTAATGAAGGTAAACATTTTCTCACTGAGACTGTGCATGGGTTTCAGTTGGTTATGTGAATTTGTTGTTGATGACAGACAATGTACCTTTTTTGACCACTAATTTCTCTGAAATATGGCTAATGTGATGGCACCTTTAGGCTATCGCACTGTGTTTACTAATGTGTTCTTGATGGTTTCCTACCGACCCAAGTTGCAATTGTAAGTCTGATGATTAGGAAGGTAATAGCACATGCAATTTGAAGTATCATTCATGTCTGTAACACAAACGGTGCAAGAACCTTCCTGATGCTTGCCTATAAGAAAATGCCTATAATTAATATTTGCTGCATAAATCCCAGCTAGTTTTTTCTTGGGAATTTGTATTTGTCAGTTTAAGACTTTACAGCTCACTTTTCCACCTCATTTTATGAGTTCCCCCCTGCAGACAGACATACTCAGTCTCAATACTGTATGTCCTTGGAAGTTAATTATATTTTTCCCTCCGCAGAGGCCAAGTGGAGGTTGGCAGCCGAAACAGCAGAATTCACACGCAGGGAAGGTAGAGCCGCCTCAGGTAACTCCAAATACACCTCAGGAGACTCTCTCTCGCTGATTAAAAATGACAAATGTTCCAGTGCTGCACTTTAGGTCTTAAAAATTTGCCAATAAAAATTATTAGCTGCCACAAACTGCATGTCCTGCAGTTTTTCTTCCCTTAAAAAATGATTACTAGAGAAATGAAAGCTCATTCGGGCAGTAAAACACGTCTGCGTGTGCAACTCTAAACAACTGTTTCTGCTGCTTTGGACGGGTCATAAATAAAAACGTCCTCCTGCTCTCTCGCTCGTCCCGGGACAGACACTGAGAGGATGTACATGCCAAATATCCTCCTCACAAACCTCAAGTGCCATGTGCTCACTAATTCTCACAGATCTTTATTGCCAAATATTTAGCGTCTTCTACAAATGACTAATATCATTTGTTTTTGTAAATGCTATGGGTCTCAAGTGTCAAATTTCATCACAAAATCAACATTAACACAATGACTGCAGAATTATATTTCCTCAAAGAATAAAAAGTCTATTTTAAGGAGCTTTTGCATTTTGACATTTATTTCATGACAGTAAGCACAATTTCCCCCACATTTTCCTTATCTAATGAGAAATCATTATTATTAATATTATTTTTAAATTATAATTAATACCAATATTCTCAATGGCAATTCTTAGATTTTCTTTACTGTAAATGTTTTGTTTACATTTATTTACAGTACAAATTACTATAAAAGTGTTTATTTAAATAGCCATAAAACAAATACTACCATAAATACTTAAATAAATAATGTGTCACTATATTTTTGCATTATAGTACAGAGAATGAGATACATAAACATGCAGCAAAAACAGAATAGTCCTATAATCAGCCAATAAAATAATACATATTATATATTTAAAATGTAATATATAAATATTTAACTATTCATATTTTTTAAATATAAAAATTTTATTTTATACATTTCATTTATTTTATTTTGCAGTAGGAATTTTCCTGACAGGTTTCATAAGGTCAGCAACACATACTTTCCAGACAGCAGAAGAAGGTTTTTATTACAAACACACACCCTCATTCACACAGCAGCTTTAATATGTCAGTACATTGCCATCCATCTCTGTCTGTTCCTATCAGCTCAACTGCTATTACTGGCTCATACACACACACACACACAAGCCAGAGGAATACACGCTTCAAAGAGCTGTTAAACTTCCCATTTAATTTTCAGCCCTGAAGTTATAGGTTATATGGGGTCATATATGCATGCTCACATGTAAACACCAGAAATTTCAACCCTTTTTTGTCTTACAAATTTAAAGAAACCCCTAAACCCAAATTATTTGGATTTTATCTGGTATTTGGACATAATAACAACAAGAGCTGGGCGATATATATATAAAAAAAATTATATCTCAATATTTGTACGATATTCAATATATATCTCAAGATGTTTGAATTTGCATTTAAATAATAAAAAAACATGATTTTCTTTTTGCCATTAAAAACAACAACATTTTACAACAACTTTTTATTAATTGAACACATGTAGGCCTATATAGCCCCTTTCACACTGCCATTCCGGCAAATACAGGGGTAAAATGTTCCTGCAATTGTTCCCTGGTCGCTAGATTTGGTACTTTCACACTGCCAGTGATGACCCGGTATATGTGCGTGCTTTCACACACAACCCTTGAAGATCCCGTAACGACACGTGACATCAGCGCGTGACGTGTAATGTACGAGTCGACAATCCTAGGCACGTTATACTTTCACTGAAGCAAGCAAACGATCTTGGCGTCAGTGCGGAAAGTGAGGAACTAACTGATCTCTGCTTCATTAAAGTTTGCACATATGTTTTCGTCGCGAATGTTGATCTTCCTTCAAAACAGCCGGTAAAAGAGTCGCACGATAACGCACGTCATCACTTCGACACAGAATTAGATCTGGCTTTTGTTCACACAGCGCTCGTCCCGGGTCGAACCCCCCAATGTTACTATGTCCCCGACCCGGGTTCAATTCGGTAATCAGTTCCGGGACGTGGTTGCTTTCACACAGAAGGTGACCCGGCAATGTTCCGGAAATATTGCGGGTCCGACGTGCATTGTGAAAGGGGCTTATGTAACTGAAGTAGTGCAAAACAAATACAGAAAGTCCATTCTGTCAACTTTTTAGTGCATGCAATTCACAATTTAAACTATGCAACTGGGATTAGTATTTTACTTGAATTATTTTTACAAGTTTTTTAGCTAAGAACACAAGTCTGTCAACTGTCTGTGGTTTTAAGAGAAGCTCTGTGGCATGAAACTATGTTCCTACTGACACTTAAAACCCTCTTAGATGGGGAGCTAGTTACTGAAGCACATAGTTATTTCTTATATATAAATATATATATATATATAAATGAATACCAAAGACTTTGGTATTCTCTCTGTCTATATTATGAAAACTGGTAAATATAACAGTGAAATTCCCTAATAGTAAATCCCAATGGCCATACTCTATTCAAACATCAGCGATCGAGTAAGTGCATTTATTCAGCGATCACAGTCTCAAACAATACAGTCGAGATCTAATGGCAGAGCACAGACCGCTAAACTCCAGCTTGTTAGTGTTTTCAGATCATTGTCGGATCTGAAAACACATTGTTCCGCAATGAGGAGTAAGCAGGTGCGCATGGTTGCCAGATTGCTTAAAATAAGCAAACACCGGGCAGAAAATGTGTCCTTGTAAAAGCAAAACTCTGATTCATTTATGAAACATAGAGGCACGTATGAGCAGTCCGCAGTTACATGTTCCTTTTTTGGACTTTCAGCGCATTCTTTTGGGAAATTATGCTTGAATTTGAAATATTCAATATTCCTGATATTTTCAAATTTTACATCGTCTTCAAAATTATTCCGATATTATCACTTATATTCAATATATTGCCCAGCTCTAATAACAACTCAATTTACAAAAAATAAATTAAGGCTTTGAAACATCATAATTCCAATAATCAGATCGATGCATAAAGACATAATAAAACAGAATACACTGGCCAATACCAATATGTTATCTGACAAATCAAACATTCCTGCTCTGTTGTCAATCCATTTCTCTGTCTGTACCAACCCTTAACCTTTCTGTAATAGCAGCTCTCTATGAACACCCCAACCTTAGAGCATTACCTACGGCAATGCAACAGAGCTCTGAAACCCCCTGCACTCTGTACAAGCCGTAATGGACCTCTGTGTCTGAAAACTGCAGACGTATTGTGAGAGTTTTCAGCACTGCGGTTTGTTAGGTTTAACGTCACGCTGAAGCTTCAGGGTCATGCATGCCTCTTGGAAATTTTCACCCAGGGATATGCTTGTTACGTGTGAGACATGTTCGACAAAAAAGAAAGAAAAAAATGACTGAAGTGGCAGAGCGGAACTCTAAAAAGACAGTGGAGACATGAAAATATTGAGAGCGTTTTAGGAGGAACACTAAAAGCATTGTCAAAGTGCACTTCAAAGTGCCCTTCTGCACGGGGTTTGAACTGAACACGCTCACTTGAAATACTCCCGACGCCCAGGCTGTCAAAAAAGTGTGAAATACCAGAGAGGGAAAAATAGAAAGTTCAAGTGCTGAGTGAGAAATGAATGTCAAAGATTTTCACCTGCAAGACTGTTCTTGAAGAAAGCTCATAGTAGCATACTTTACTGTGCACTCTGTATGAAGTTTTACATTAAAAGGTGTAATATCTTGCTATTCAAAGTGCAATAATTTGATCATTCTTTCATGCTGAGGTGCAAAGATTAATCATCTGCAATATTAGCCTGCTGGTTGATGGTTGCAGTTGCCAGATGTCAAGAGTTTAAATCCCCCAATCTGAGTTTTTCTCTTAAATTGATAAATTTTCTACCCAGTGGTTTACTTAATCTTCCCAACCTGGCAAATAATCTGCATTTCAAATATAAAATAGATCATATTTATTATATATGTACGAATAAAAATAACAAGAAGAAGGAGAATAAAGTAACAAATAAATAAAGTAACATAAGTATATAATAAAAATTTTACTTATGGGTGATCTATTCCTTTCAATATCAGAAAAAATGCAATAGTTGCAACAGATATTAGACAGTCACATTGTCTGGCTAGCATCTACTTAAAAATAAACTGAATAAAACATTTGCGTGTGTGCGTTTGATTATCAATTTGACGCTTATTTATGCAAATATGCAAGTAAAATGGAAAGGTATTCTCATTTAATTCTTTAAAACTTGTCGGTCAGCCTCAAGTGAGGTGTTAGCGAGAGTGGCTAATGAAAATCTTTCAGAGGGAAACAGAGGCGGTAAATTAGCATAGAAAAACATATTTCAATTGCCAATCTAATTTAGCACCCATGGCCTCTGGCGGGAGTGTATGTGTATTAGTATTCTACAAGGCTATTTGTATGTGTGTGTGAGCTTGTGTTTATCCTTCTCTGGCAGTGATTGTCAGTATTCTAGTCCAGCTCCGCTTGCTGAATTCTCAGCTGCATCGGGTCCCCGGCACTGTGATTAAACTGTGTATCTGTGCGCGAGTGTGTGTACGCAAACAGCTTTTATGCAGATGTTAAAGCAATAATTAAACCCACATTAACAGTACTATACGAACACCACACAACAATAATGAGATATCATCAAAGTGTGTTTTTGAGAAACATCGGCACATTTCTGAGCTGACCCTTACTTGAGGATTGCAATATTTTTCAAGCTTAACTCGCACTCTTTTTGTCTTTCTCTCACTCTCTCAGGTGCTCATTACAGGTCCATCTACTGCTCCGTGAGCTCCGCAGGGATGCCCACTCAGCCCCCTTCTCTTCCTGTCTTAGCCCCTCTCTCCCCTCTGTCTAACTCCCTCTTCTCTTATTTCCCTCCTTTCACCCTTATCGTTGCCTGCAGAGGGAGTCATGCAGTCCTGCGGTGAAAAGAGAAAGGCGGGAAATAACACAGGAATGGATGAAAGATGTACGGACTGATCGAAGAAACAGGGTGGATTCGTTCACGGATCTTCAGTGGAATGTAATGATGATGTTTAGGAGAATGTTCACGTTGCTCTTTCCAGTGTTTTTGAAAGGCTACAAAAACACAGTAAAAACAGAAATATTGTGAAATATTATTACAGTTAAAAATAACAGTTGTCTATTTGAATATCATTTAAAATGTAATTTATTCCTGTGATGCAAAGCTGAATTTACTGCGTCATTACTCCAGTCTTTAGTGTCACATGATCTTTCAGAAATCATTCTAATATGCAGATTTGATGCTCATGAAACATGTTACCAATTTCGAAAACAGCTGTGCTGCTTAATATTTCAGTTGTCAGGGTTATTTGATAAATTCTAAGTTGACAAGAACAGCATTTTCCACTTTTAAGAATAAACTTTGTAGCATTATAAATGTCTTTACTGACACTTTTGTTCAATTTAATGCATCTTTAATGAATAAATGTATTAATTTATTTTAAAAAAATCTTACTGACCCCAAGCTTTATTACAGTAATGTATATAAAATGATGATCACTGTAGATAACTGCTTTACATCGCTGAAAGCAATCAGATGTTGATTCAGTGACTGAAACAGTTTACTGAGTAAAGTATTTATCAAACAGAATCAAATAAATAAATCCTGAGTTTATGAGTCATTCAAAGGAACTGTTCGTAAGAGTCATTTGTAGTCAAACAAGCCTGACAAGCACAGACACACAAAACCGGTCTTTATGCAGCCTGTGAGGACAACCTGAACCTACTGAAAAAGCATGCCGTCTTGTCTTTACTTTGTGCTACAAATTCTTTTTATCATATCACATCCGATTCAGGCTGAAAGTGGCAAGTGGTTTCGATGATCTGTCCCTTTAAGGCCTAAAGGAAAGACGCTAGTCAGACTGAAGTGAAAGCTTCAGAAATAGAAGTTGAATTTATCAGAAAGATCCGCATGAAGCGACGTTTGAATAACTTCAGCACAAACTTGGAGGCATGAAGCACTCAGAGACAGATGGGTGAGCGAAGGAGAGGAGGAAGAGGACAGTCGGATGATAGAGAAGTGCTGGATGGAGTGATTAGTGAAACGAGAGCAGTAAGGCGTTCTGTCATCCTCACCATTTCCCAAAAGGCCATTCTCCTCATCAGCATGGAGGAGCTCAGATGAAATTGAATTCATTTGGCCATCTCTCTCTTTCTCTCTCTCTCTCTCTCTCTCTGTATCTCTTCTCTCTCTCTCTTTCTCTCTCTCTGAGGTGGGAAAGCAATGATCCATGTAATTATTATATATTATGGGAGGATTCCCAGTCAAGCAAAGCATCTAATCTTACAGTACTCCACTGCCCCTTTCACACACACACACACACACACACACACTCCAGGAGACAAACACGCATTTTGAATGTCACTCTCTGGAATAATCTGCCAATGGATATTCTAAATGGACTGGGTCGCTGTCAAAGTCGTGTATGTGTTAACTAGACTGATAGACTCTTCACCTGTCCTTCATTTACTCTCTGGTCCTTTGTGTGTGTATGTGTGTGTGTGACCTTCAGGATATGACATGCATGCAAACAGTTCATTATCATCTGGATCGGTGGCATGTGATGGCGATTTCTGCGGAGGGACCAGAAAGCACACACACATACACACACATGCATGGCTTCTTGCTCCTGTAACCTGTCATGAATATTTAGCAGACGTTCTGATTTCTTGCCGTTTAGCCAAGCTCTGCTTATGTGACATTTTATTACTTTGCCAATATAAACTGAGACGCAGACACACAGAAACACACGGTTAGGTAAACAGTACTATCACTGTCAGAACAACTTTAGGTCCGCAAAGAATGTGTCACACATTTTCAGTGCTGATTGTGCAGGAAAACTGTGGAATTCTGGGGAATGGATTTAGATATGGAAAAAATTGTTAAAGAATAAAACTTCTATTGATAGCTGAAGGCATTATCAATATAAACAAACACGCATGAAGTTAGGGAGTTATGTGGAACTTTACTAATGATAGACGTTGATTCATTGTAATACAACTAGGCCTAAATTTACATTTATAAAAAAAAAATAAGACCTGCAAAATGAAAACATTAAAAATAATTTATGGGTGGGCGTGAATCTACTGTATCTGTAGTATAATATAATATAATATAATATAATATAATATAATATAATATAATATAATATAATAACTATATAATATAATATAATATAATATAATATAATATAATATAATATAATATAATATAATATAATATAATATAATATAATATAATATAGTATAAACACTACCAATCAAGTGTTTGGGGTTAGTAAGATTTTTATTATTAGGGGTGTAACGGGTGTACACGTATTAGTAATGAACCATTTAGTACAACATTCGGTGGAGTAATCCTGTTACATTAGGTGGGGTGAACTCCAGGTTGTGACGGTAAAGTAGTTTGCTAGAGTTTTCCCTCTTTTCCTTGCTTTTATTCACTTTTAAATAGCTTGTAAATGTGCATTTTACTTTCAATTGACCGAATTGACAACAACAAACAGTGTTGGGTATAGTTACTTTGGAAAGTAGTTAGTTAGGTTACAACGTTACCATCAATTAAAAGTAGTCAGTTATGATACAGCGTTACCTATTCATAAAAGTAACGCGTTAGAGTACTCATGCGTTACCAAAAATTAAAAGCCGTTTGCAGCGGCTCACACATGACAGACACAGCCCCCGGCCCCTTTAAATGCACCTAGAAGTCGTGACTCCCGACAATGAATAACGTCAGTCATCCGACTAAATTAACACTGCAGGATAACAATAACAGGATAGACAGTCAGCAATCAGCTATTCCACATGGCGTTTTATTTATTTATCACAGAACATATTATTAATCAAAATTCGCACCTAACGTTACCCAGCCCGGGTAGCCTAGGCTACTGTATATTATGAGCACCACAAGATAACTCCTGATTTTTCTTTAACTTTAAATAATGCAGTTATCAAAGTACAAGTATGCTTACTTGTAAACACAACCTTAAACAGGCTTGCAGATTTAAATCCATTTAGAAATGATGAACAACCAGCCAGCCAATGATCTAACAGAAATTAACAGCTGCCTGTCAAACAAAAATGAAAACAAACCGAATTAAATCCTTCACTGCCACACAGGCAAATGACAAATCGGTTAATAGCCGAACTAATTATTATTAAAGTGTCACTCACAGTCACAAGCCTAAATTCGCTTTAACACAGTCCTCTTACATTTACTCAAAGTAGTGATTAAAACGTAGCGTTAAATTTGAGGTAGAATTTTTGGCGGTCGACAGAAGCTTTTCACCAAAGCAGAGTGTGCATTTTACCGTTATGTTCTTTTCTTTTTCGTTGACGAATTGAAAATAATGTGCGTACTTCCATAAACCAAACGCTGTCCTCTCTGCTATCTTGCCGGGAGTTCGAAAAAAAAACAAAAAAAAACACACACACACACAGGGTCAGGCGCAGGGCACAGACGCATCACAGCCATTGACTTCACGATCACAGAGCTTCGGCTCCGATGATACTGTACATCCGCAGGTGGCACAGTAGACCTAGGACTACTGTCTGACAAAAAGCAGGCTGCAGTCGGGATTTTCCTTTCCTTAAAATAACGGATTACTTTTTTTAAAAAAATAACGAAGTTACTGATTACTTATGCACGAAACTAACGCGTTAAGTTACAAATTTCAGGAAAAAAGTAATTAGAGTACTCTAACGCGTTACTTTGTAACGCGTTACCCACAACACTGACAACAAAACAGTACCAAAAAGACAAAACAGATACAAATACACCACGCTATAGGCCTAATATAAAAACAAATAACTTACACAAAGTATTAATATAAAACACTGAAAATCAGCAAACATAAGAAACAAATGTTAAAAAACCTTCTAAAATCATCTTGGATAAATACCAAAAGTCAAAAGGCCTTCCGAAGTCTAAAATATTTGTACGATTATATGATACTAGTTTTAATTAATTTATATATATAAAAAAAAAAAATCAAGGAAATTTGTCTGGCATTTCTTTGTTTTTGCTGTATCGAACCATGATATACCTGTGTCATATTGAACCAGACTTTGAATATTTTTCTGGTGATTTTATTTAAAAACATCCATTAGAGGACTTTCCATTGCCTTTTCATTATAGATTAGAAAAAAAGTTTTTTAAATTGTTATATTTAACAATGTTACTTTCTTTCTTTCTCTTTTTTTTTTTTTTTTGTCTTTTGTATTTTGTAGCCTTGGTGAGCACAGGAGACTTCTCAGAAAAATTTATCCACATGTATATATTTGATCCACAATGGCTAGTCCTCTAGCTCTTTCAACACACACATAGTGACACAAAGCAAAAAAAAAAAAAAAAGCTGAAAACAAGTCTGAAGAAACTTCGTCCAATTTAAAAGATATAAACTCAATGATCCATTGTGTACTCTTTTCAGCACTCATTCCTTCCTCACCACACAGAGCACCTGTTCAGACAGCAGATTTCTCTTGCCCACAGAGTCATGATCTCAGCCAAACGCTGAACACTGCTCCAGAACCAGTCCCGCTGATCTCTGTGGAAATGACTCCGCTCTATTAGCGTTTCGCTTTAGCGCAATCATTGCGGGATGGTTTCTAGCTGGCTGTGGGCTGGTGCTGCTGCGGCTCAATTACACTCATTATTTGGGGCACCATCAAAAGATAAAATGTAAAATGGACAGACCCCTGACGGCCATGGCACTGACAGGCCAAGGAAGCCTGTAGCTGGGATGTGGTGTGGGGTATGTCAAGCGCACACACACACCTGGGGTCATCCAGCCTTGCATAGAGAATAAAAGAGGTCATGCTTCGCTTTGAGAGAGTGAAGGGGCACTGAGGCATTGCTATAGGCTGCAGACTTCCTATAAACACCTAGCAGTGGGTTTATGGGTTTGGACAGGTATGACACATGCACACACACACAGCTGATGCATTCTAAGCATTACTGCCTGCAAACAAAAGCTTAATTGAGGTCACAAGCGTCCACGTCTATCTGAATGGCATCAGCCCATGAGGTGCACAGAATATGAAGTGCATTCTAAACAGACAAACTGAGACTATACGTTTTTGCCTTTAGTCGTAAATGACCTTGCAGTACTTTATGAGCGTTTGCGACTCGTTGCCTAACAAGCAATTCATTACATAGCAATTAGACACCAAATTAATTAGCAGTTTAAATACGTACCCCTGTTAAGCGGCTCGTCATCATGTGATTAGTACTTCCTTCAAGTAAAATGCCCACTTAGGAACACACTCAGACGTACTCAAGAGTACACAAAAGCACACACACACAAACATGATTACACAAACTCCATCTCTGTATGCTGATAATGACAAAAACACTAGTATGGGCTGAAACAGAACTGCTAACACACACACAACATGAGCCTCCAAAGGCCTCATCAGTCACCACATACTCAACGATTGGGGATGGGGAGAGAAAAACTGATGGAAAATTGCCCAACTTCCTCCAACTTCTATAAATGTCCTCTTAGACAAGCCAGATTCTTCTTTTGATTCACCTTTATAGAACTATTTATAAATTAAATATATTTTGTTTAATATGATATTGGCTTTTTTAAATAAATTAATTTTGAATGCATTAAAAATTCATTAAATTGGTCAAAATAGCCACTAAAGATATTTTTGTTTCATAAGAATTTTCTATTCATCAAAGAATCCTGAAAAATATGCATCCTGGTTTCCACAATAATACTACTTGGCACATCTGTTTTCAAAATTGATAATAAAAAAAATTAAAAAATGATTCTTAAGCAGCAAATCAACTTGCATCACTGAAATAAATTATATTTTAATATATAATCAATTGCAATGGACAATGATTTTAATTTGTAAAAACATATTTTACGTTTTTTTTTTTTATCAAATAAAGGAATCCTTGGTGAGTAGGGCTGCACGATGTGTCGTTTAAGTATCGATATCGCGATGTACGAATCCACGATAGTCACATCGCAGGATGTGTGATGTAGGCTGTCGTAGTTGATCCGTTATTCATTAACAACATCATGGGCCTGCTGCTCTTGACGAATGTGATTCGTGGATTAATTGCACAGCTTAACCATCATAGAATCATAGAGCACGAGAGAGAGCGCGCGCGCGAGAGAGAGAGAGGTAGAGATAGAGAAAGAGAGAGCATGTGTGCGCGCCCAAGAGAGAGAGAGAGAGAGTGCACGCAAGAGAGAGAGACACAGGGAGAGAGAGCGAGCGAGCCCCGGCCGCACGCTCACCGTCTTCAAAGAACACGAGCGCTGTCTTGCTCTCTCTCCCTCGCGCATATTAATCAATTGACAGGATGGTGTCGATATTTAAATCATTTAAAATGATAATGTAAGTGTGCTCACCCCATTTTTGTTTTGATTGATTGATTGATTGATAGCACTTTATTGTCCGTGTACACGGAAATTTGTCTTGCAATACAACTACAATGCAACAACCTACAAAAACAAACTAAAAACATATAAGCATCAATAACAACATAAATAGATAGTTAATATGAAGGTGGGCCCTGCCCCATCTGCCCTGCAAGAGTGGTCTTCAATATCCATAAAAATATAAATAAGAATAAAAATAAAATTGGGTAGGAATTAACACTTCTTTACTCTGCCGTATTTATTCAGCAAAGATATGGACAGAGGAACAAATGAGTGTTTATATTTGTTTATATTTGTTTGTAAGAAGAAAATTGATTAGATTTCATATCGCAATATATATCGCAGAAAAATAAAATATCGCAATGTCATTTTTTCCCAATATCATGCAGCCCTATTGGTGAATATAATAGACTTCTTTCAAAAGCTATAATTGTTATTAAATAAATAACAATAAATCATTTTCCTTTTAATTAGATACAAATCAATTCTCCCATTGCTACCAGTAATCTAAAAGCACTGTGATCAACTGAAGAATAAATAAGGGAGGTATGTGTGTGCCATTTCATTCCACTGGACGCTTCAATTTTCCAATCAACTAGCGGTTTGCTCAAGCGAGGGATGTTGAGGAGGACATCTTCAGAAATCCCAACCTTACAGTTTAATGCACATCAAGCCAACCCTTAAATGGGACAGATATTTCCCTGTCAGCTCCTATACAGTCATTTGGGGAATATATCTTAGCTGACGTAGGCTGAACCAAAAACTAAATCACCCATAATGCCTTTCTCTGGAGTGGCCAAGAACTGAATTTCCACATTTTAGGATCACTGAACAATTATGGCACATTAAGGCACATTTTATGTGAGAAATGGTTGTAATTTTTATTCTTGAAGTTGTACTATATGGGAGCTACATGAAAACCTGCAAGTGTGTGCACTTACTTGGCAGATAGACAGCATAAAGACCCGCAGTGGGAATAAAATATGGTTCTGTGATCACGTCAAAGGCAAAAAACATGTCTACCGGCCCAAAAGACACAGATGTTCGAGACAAAAATGACAAGAATGATGAATGGCTCCATCTTAAAATTCACCGGAGTTACGAGAAACCCTTTTCAAGTCTACTATTCAAAAAGTTCTTCTTTCTGACTCCTTACAACTATAAAAGAGAGAAAAATAACTCATGAATGCCCAGCACTGTCATCCTAGAATCACCATAATCTAAAGAACATTTTCTCTATTACAACAAAGTACTACAACTCACCTTCCTCAGAGGTAGTCACAAAAAGTGGACCTCAATACAATTGTGAAATACAATTTAAAATAAAATGTTCTATTTTAATATATTCTAAAATGTAATTTATTACTGTGATGCAAAGCTGAATTTTCAGCAACTATTACTTTGATCTTCAGTGTCACATTATTCTTCAGAAATCTTTCTAATATCCTGAAATGCTGCTGAAGAAAAATAATTCTTCTTATTATCAGTGTTTAAAAAGATCATTGTGCAGCCATAGAAAGAGTTGGGGCAACCATGATCATTTGTTTCAGGCTTCGGTATGTCCTTCAAATTTAAATGTAATGTCTATTTTGCCCATTTTTATTATCTGCTGGCACAGATAGTAAGTCAAATTGTTTAGAATATTAGCACATTCCTTTACACAGGCTACACGATTCGTGGTATTATTTGTCTCTAGCACAAATAGCAAAGTTTAATTCTTATCAAGAGGAGTTTGTTCAAAAGGTTTTTGTGCTAAAACACCAAAAAAATGAGTGAATTCACCAATTTTTCTCTTTTTGCTTGGGTCTATATAGTTGAAGGATTGACTGGCAGATGAGGAATACAAGTGTGTGTGTGTTAGCAGGGTACAGTGGTTCGATTTAGTTCATTTCAGTGGCCCTTGTGACCTCAAAGTGCTGTCAGCAGTTTTAGGGTTCAACGTTGACAGACAGACACACAGAAACACACATAATTGAACACACAGCTCAATCTGAACAGACCCTACACAAAACAACACCTCCAGGAATGGATTTGGAGCAACTCTTTCTCCTTTGCTGTCTTGACCATGTCAATCCAGTCAGACCTGCACAAATGTATGTGTTTGACAGAAAGCACCTGCAATGCCTCTAATGCCCCAAGAACATGGAATAATTTCTGTCTCTCTTGCCCTTTCAAGTTAAAAGAGCATACTTGTAAACTACCAAGCAAGCACTTCAGCGAATAATACTGAACGCAGTACAACATGCAATAATTTCAGGCGATCTATTTAAATCACCCACTAGTCCACTGCAAACAGACAACAGCTGAATAAAGAAGATTTACACACAATTTTTTAAATGATATTAGCACTGTGATGTTTGCGTGTCCTCCGAGCAAATAATGGGCTTTACCGTCCTGAGATCAAAGTACATTTTTATGATCAGTTAAAGAGCCGTCTTTCTTTCAACTGGCTCTTTTATTTGACTGTAAACCCACAGAAGTACAGCTTTAGCTGATTTGAAAAACGCTTGGTGAATATTCATCATCATTCATTATTATGACAGAAAAGAAGTCATCTGAATAATGATGACTTGAGAAAAAGACTTAGAAAACAGTAATTCTTCAGTGTCAATTCTATTCATAGTCTAATAAAATAAACATTTAAACAATGCAAAGACAGATTGCAAAGATGGATGGAAGGGAGGAAGGAAAGGAGGAGGAGGATGGATAGGCAGATGAAGGATAGGTGGATGGACAGAATAACAGAAAGAAAAAAGGAGTATGGAGGAGGAATGAAGGAATGAAGGAAAATAGAATACAATGTTGGATGGATGGATGGATGGATGCTACACATCCATCCATCCATAGAGTGATAAAAGAAGAAAGAATAAATAATGTATGGACAGATATACTAATAAAGGATGGATGGATGGACATATGGATGGATGGAGTTACAAAGGTAGGAAGAATGATAAATGGATGCACAGAATGAAGACAGATGGAAGGAAGAAAGTAAGAAAGTAAGAATGGATGGATGGATGGATGGATGGGGTTAAAAAGAGAGGATGAATGAAAAATGGATACACAGAGTGAAGACATGGAAGGAAGGAAGGAAGGAAGGAAGGATGGCTGGAAGCATGGAAAGATGAATGGATGGAGTGATGAGGGATGGAAGGATGGATACTTGGCATCCATCCTTTATCACTCCATCCATCCATCCATCTGTAGAGTGATAATGGAAGAGTAGGGCCTAAATACAGATGAAAGCATAATGTGATAAAGTTGGATGGATAAAGTGAGTGATAAAGGATAGATGGACGTATGGATGGATGGAATTATAGAAGTACAAAGAATGATAAATGGATGCATGGACTGAAGATGGATGGAAGTAAAAGGGAGGATGGAAGGAAGTATGGATGGATGGATGGATGCCACTTATCTATCCATCCATAGAGAGATAAAGGAAGAATAAATGGATGAATACATGAAGTGATAAAGTAAAGATGGATGGATGGATAAAGGAAGAATGGATGATAGATAGATAGATAGATAGATAGATAGATAGATAGATAGATAGATAGATAGATAGATAGATAGATAGATAGATAGATAGATAGATAGATAGATAGATAGATAGATAGATAGATAGATAGATAGATAGATAGATAAATGGGGGAAGGATGGATAGATGGATGATGTTGTGATAAAGGAAGGAAGAAAAGGAATAAAGAAAGACTGTCCCTAAAATAAGTTTTTGTTTGACCTTGTGTGAAAGTTGCAGAAACAAACTCCAGCAGCTCTTAATATACAGTATGACAACAAATAAAGATTCAGTATTAAATATTGAATTCCTCTGCCTAAATACATGAGACTCCTGAAAATAGAAACACAAGCGTAAGAGCAGATTGCTGCGGTCTTCACTGGTCCCTGCTAATGTGAGACCAGGAGGAGCATCTCATTTCCCTCTGGATCGTAAAGAGGAGACTTTTAAACAACAAACAAATTGTACATTCAAGGTCGCACACTTCATTTCTGGGTTCATTTGAGCTACTGTGCTCCTCCAAACCTTGTCTACACCAACGGCAGAGTGTGTTTATGCCTGTGTGTGTCTGTTGATCGGAGTTGTGATGCCTCATTAAGCAGTAAGTTCTGGTAGGGGTGGGCACAAGGCCTCGTCCTCCTGAATTCAGCAGCAGCATCCAGCAGTTTTTCCAGCCATTACCTCCTCAAGCATTAGACCCACACATTAACATACAAGAGCTTTTTATGACAAACCATTCCCCCACGTCGAGCATGTGTGTTTGTAAAGAATGGCCAGTAACGCAGCAGGACACCCCAATGCCACCCACTGTCTGATGGGCGGAAGCGATTTGCTCCATTTGCACCTGTGAGCAGGTAATAAATGAGGAGGTTTGCAAAGAGCTTTTACCCACAAGGACAAAGACAATTTCACCCTGAGAGAGGAGAGGCTGAGTTTACCTTGCACTACTACACACACATACACGTATGAACCAGCTGCGTTGCACCATATGGAAAATAATGGCCTCCAAGTATGTGTGTATGCCAGTGAAAAAAGTGTGTGTGTAGCCACGGCCATTAAACCTTACATGGCTGTTTTTAGGGTCCACAAGGTGCCACTTTAAGTGCTACCTTCTGCCACTTACAGAGAAATATATATTTGTTTTAGCGAAATAGTTTATCAAGAATATAATATAATATCTTTAAAATTTATAATTTATTTTTATCCTGTGCTTGTGCATTTAAAAAGAAAAATTATTTAAAATAATGTGCATTTATATAAAATAATATATGTTATTTAATATAATTAGTTAAATTCCAGAGAGAGAGAGAGAAATTATGTAAATGATGACAACATTTTTGGTTGGGTGAACTATAACTTTAATAAATATTTTTTCTTAATTTTATTATTATTACTATGAAAATATTACATCAATTCTTTAATGAAATGATGCTCTAAATAATAAACTAAAAGTAAATAGGTGCCAGTACGTGGTGGTAAATGTCTTAATGTCTTAAATGTCTTAAAGTCATTTATTTATTCGTTTGATTAGTTCAAATGGCTGATTCATTCAGGAGTGAAGTAAAGGGTTCTTTATGAATGGTTCATAGGATCATTAGGCTTGTTCGACTTGAAGCGAATCAAAGTACCGCTCCTTGTGCTTTTGAATCGCTCTTGCTGTACATTGATGTCATTCACCGATCGATCTGTGCAGCGCCACTTCAAAGTCAACGCGTATATCAATGGTTCAATGCACCAAATGGCTCACCAAATTCGTTCAAAGTGTGGATTATTAATAAAATGTTCTATAAGATGATTATCACATTTGCACTCATGTGATTTCAGCCTACAGCTTGTGTGATATTTCTTAACTAATTTCATACAGGGGCATTTTGCCCCATATCTTGAATTTAAGGTATATTCTCTAGGCCCCATCATGCAGTAAGTTGTTGCCCTGCCTCATATAAGTCATCAGACCACTGCATGAAATGGCAGATAATCCAGGTCTGTATGTCAATCATGTTCTTTAACAAAGGTATTAAATGAACAGCTACATGCATTCCTTCCACAATTAAACAGCAATGAAATTTAGTTAATTAGCTATAATAATAATCTAAGACCATTAACATCAACGTATTAACAATTAGCATGTTAATTCTCAGAGAAAATGTGATTAAAAGGCTGATGAAAATATCCCAAACCAGTGACCGCCTTTGAAAGGTACTTCTTTAAAGTGTTCTACAGATTGTATCTTCTTTGACCGCCAGTGTCACTCCTCTCTATTAGCATTCGTCTCCAGCTAATTTAAATGCTAATGTATCCTAGCCTTTTCTCTGCGTGATAAAGCTAACAATCGACACTGGAGGCTTTTTTGTAGCTGAGCTATGAGGCAATTAGCTCGAATAGTATAACCATATACAGCGAGAGGAGTAGAATATTAGAAAAGTGATCTGACTGCCCTGAGAGAAAATGCAGGAAAAAATGTAAGAAGTGAAAGAATGCTAGGGAGGGCGACAGTGAGCGGTCAGAGAATAATTTCATAGTTTGGTGAACTCCTATTGGACTGCCTATGATAAGAGAGAGAGGTCAAAGGTGAATTCTCAAATGGGTTTCACAGTAGAGGAAAAGACTTAAACATTATAAACATGAAGTCAAATATAGGGGGCGAGAGAGAGAGCCATTTCCTACTTGAGATTTCATAACGTAATGCAGCGCAGCTTCATCACAAATATTACACATTATGACAAAGGTCAATACGTCAAAATTTCCAGATAACCTATGCAGAGAATAGAGAAGTGTCCTTTTATAGTTAGGATAGGAGTGCATGATTTCCAAAGATATATAAATAGACAGATAGACATAGATTGACAAAGATATAATGACAGATAAATAGAATAAATTATAAAATGATCAAACAAACAAATGAACAAATGATGATAGATAGAACGATAGAATATAGACAGACAGACTGAACTAATGAACAATAGATAGATACCGTATTTTTCGGACTATAAGTCGCACCTAAGTATAAGTCGCATCAGTCCAAAAATACGTCATGATGAGGAAAAAAATGTATATAAAGTCGCACTGGACTATAAGTCGCATTATTTAGACCCAAGAACAAAGAGAAAACATTACCGTATATAGCCACGAGAGGGCGCTATATGTTTCTTAGTGTAGGCTGAAGGAGCAGTTAGCAGCATAGAGCGCCCTCTCGTGGCTGCAGATGGTAATGTTTTCTCTTAGTTAATTTCTCTTGGTTCATGTCAAATTAATTTTGATAAATAAGTCACACCTGACTATAAGTCGCAGGACCAGCCAAACTATGAAAAAAAGTGTGACTTATAGTCCGGAAAATACGGTAGATAGATACCATCACACAGCATTCAAAGCACAACATATGCTATTCTTTTAAACGGGGCAAAAACAGACAAATCTGAATAAATAACAGGGAAAGTCCATCTGGAAATAACATAAGCACGTGTCTGCATCTGTGCGGGTGTTTCAAAGCATTTCGGCATTTCAAAGAGAAATAACTGTCCTGTAATCATAGCCGTCCTTTGCTCAGTTAGATTGGTGTATTAAATATTCAGAACCGGACAGACTGCATAAAAAGCCAGTGAAGAATTATTCATAATGCAGGTAACACTCACACAGGGGCACCTGGATGAAAGGAAATTTTATTTGTCACTGGTCTTTGTTCATCTCTCATAGCCTGTTGGGCATCCAACCATTAAGTAAGCTTTATTAATTTATTTATTAATTAAAGTTCTTGTTGTCTCACCGTGGTGGGCCAAAGGTGCAGCCTTACGTGTTATTTGCAGCTTAGGGGTCGAGAGAGACAAATCAGACCAGGAGAGAGAGAGACTTAATGAGAACAAATAGGTTGAGAATGCAAATGGTCATTCCCTCATCTGCACTCTGCCACCAGTCACATCTCTCTGCATATTACAGCTTCAGGGCACCCTGGTGGAACCAATGTGTGTGTGGATGTCAGCGAGCTTCGCAAGAGCTCCTCCAATGGTGTTACTCATTACTGAGCAGAGAAACTAGTGCTTGTGACTTTTACGCCAGATGATTTAAACACACACACACAAGAGTGCATGCATACACACACTTTCTGCTGATATTCTAGAAGCAATTAAGCTCTTCTCAGCACTGCTTCCTAACTTGATATCCTCAGTATTACCTGAACTTCTCATCACTGTGGGTCAAACACACACCCCCACACACACACACTTTTGTTTTTCTGTTATGATGGGGATTTTCTTCTCACGTATATTGTTTTATACTGAGCTAAAAATTGTTTATATATCCTATCCTACCCTTAAACCCCATAGTGATTCTTTAAATAAATTAAATGTTAAAAAAAAAAAAAAACTTATATTAAAATATTAAAACTTTAAATGAAATAATATTAAACATGACCAACAGTATGCACTATTTATATTTATTTATTTTTATTTACTTTAATCTTTATATAATTTATTTTACATTTTATTTATATATATATCAAAATAAATATTAAAATTATTAATAATTATGAATAACAACAAAACTACGATTCATAATTTGTCTACATATTCTACAAAAAAATTATAATAATTTTACAAAGAGCTAATAATAATTTGCCCTGTTATCTAGCCGTAAACCCTATAGTAACTTTAACTTGTGTGTATATATATATATATATATATATATATATATATATATATATATATATATATATATATATATATATATATATATGAATTAAAACAATTAAAATACACTTTAAATAAAAATAATTACATATAATTGCAAATTACCAAACGGTATAAAGAGGAGACCTATTATCTTTATTACAAATAATAAAATAAAAACGAAATAAAATTAAAAATAAATAAATATTTAAATAAAACTTACAATTAAATTTGGAGCTATGGACAAAGTCAAAAGGTCATTAGGTCAAAAGGTAAAGTCAATAGAGCTTATAAACAATGTGTTCTGTGGTTGCTATAGGACATTGCTATTTGGTTGCTAGGATATTATGTTTTTCTACAATATTTTGGTCCCTTTTTCCCATTTTTTTTTCCCATGCACACACTGGATGTAACTTCCTGGACAGCACGCAACGTTTGAGGTACCAACCATGCAGGCAGCATGAATGCAGTGAGATGAGTTACTTGGTGAGATTTAATATTTAGGATAGAAGTTTGTTTAAATCACTAACTATGAACAATACTAACAGCACTAATGTTCACACTGGCAAACCCACTAAAAGTGCACAAACTACATAAACACAAAGGACAAACCGCCCTTGCAAAAAGCAGAACAGCAGCATCAGATCCACACGTAGTGCTGGTTCGAGACAAACACCCGTAGGGTCAAGTGTCCAGAGCATTCATCGCAACTCCACACACACACTCACATCAGCGTCCTTGAAACACATGAGCAGTGCAATGAAAAATAAAGAGCAGGTGATCCACTTCTACAGCAGCCTGCTCTTCGGTGGTTCGTCAGCTGGCATCAAGAACATCGGTACCCTGTGGCCAACGGGGCAACGGCAGGACCACTGAGGCAGAACGAAGGTTGTGTGTGTTTTAGAGCATGACGGAGGTCACGGGATGCCAGGCTGATCTGTGTAGGTTATGATCAGTGTCGGCGTGTGTGTGTGGGGTATGTATTTGTATGTTTTCACACTCCAGGGGCCCGAGTTGATCGAGTAAAATGCTTCCAGGGCCAGCGGGGGGAATGGTAGTGTTCCATTAGGAGCTGAGTTGCGGGCACATTTTCCCTGATCTATCATTAGCATGACAGGCAAGACTAATCAAGTGCCGCACATACAAATGAAGATCTCCCCCTGTGGCCCTCTGAAGTCGCTGGGCACGAGAGCACGTGTGCTGGTAAGCATTTCGCACCATGCTGCTGTTGCCTTATCTCGCTGGGCAACTGCATTTCAACTAATGCTAGGAAGGACACATGAAGTCACAGGTAGATAAGTCAAAGCACTTTAGCATAAATAGCTTGAGTTACAGCTGAAGCATGTTATTTCTGCTCCGCTAGCACACAGACTTCAAAACAGACTTCCCAAACATGCCCCAGCTGCCATTGTTCAGCAAACAGGTAGTCCTGGCCTAAATTCACAACACTTCACAAAACACACGACCTAAAAATGTCTCTGCACATTAGGGTAGGATATAATGAAGTAATTACATACAAATACGAACATATCCAATATATATATATATATATATATATATATATATATATATATATATATATATATATATATATATATATATATATTTATTTATATATATATATTTATATATAAACAGTTTATGCACATTCATAAAATTATATATAATTTATATACATACACACACACACACACAATTTAGTCCTAATATAAATTGTTATTTAGATTAGATATTTTTATTTATTATTATTTTTTAAAAAAACTGAATTAAGCAAATCAGGCTGAAATAATTGAACTGTTGAACTAAATAGACCTGATTTATTTGCTTCAGTTTTTGGCTTCAAAAATACCAAGTGTTTTTGTTTTTTTTTACATTAATTTAATTTAATTTAACTTGAATTAAAAAATACATTTAAAAAATTAAATTATTTTATCTGATTATAAGCTTAAGAGTTTAGTCCATAATCAAGTAAAACAAACATTTTTCAACCTTTCAGCCCATACTTACTTATTCTTTCTTCAGGCCAGAACAAATTCTCCTTTAATTTTATGGCAGTGGTTTCAAAAATACTGAATCCACATCCTGCAATATGCTTATAGACAGTAAGCACTGTAAGCGTAAATGCAGCCTAGAGTGCTCGGGTCGTGGGTTTTAGCTGTTAGACTGGCACCATGCAAATGCGTGACTTGCTGGCGTGCAACATGTCATTAGCGTACGAGATCCACTTTCCCTTGTCACACTCGCCGTGCACTGTTGACAGTCTGAGGCTGAAGCCAGGCGACACTTCGAGTAAACTCAATTAGTCTCCCCGCCATTATGACACGCATCAAAAATAAAAGAAAATATTTACATAGCGTCTGCCGTGGACCAATTACACACTGGAAGGTGGGTAAGGGAAGAGTTGCATTAGCATATAATTTGCATGAAGCTTTAACTTGTTTTTAACAGGTGACATTTGGATGCAACTTATACATAACAGAAGGGCAAAAGTGTGAGTTTAGCTGTATTTTTTTCCACAAAAATTTAATTTGTTAATTCTTGCATTCCAAAATTGCATCATAATGCACTACAATTATAGTGGGCATTACAATAGACAAGCAGAAAATCCCAGAGCCTGTTTCTTTACACCTGATCTTATCACTGTCTAGGCGAAACAATCTCATTTTTGTTTTTTTCTTTCTTGGCTAACTCTATCTGTACTTTATGAGACAGACCATTCACCAGGAAGAACGAATGAAGATATATTAAATATAATGGGTTATAGCTTTGTGACAGCCATCCAGCAATATTGCAAAGTACAGCTGACACATCAAACACAGAACTAATAATAAAGCTCTGAGGCTACGATACTGACTCTGCTCATAAAGATAGGACGTTCACACACACACACACACACACACTGTATCTGCAGAAATAGTGTCCTTGATACAATGTTACAATTGCATTAATGAATATAGTGCGGGATCAAGCACACATACAAGGACAACAGACTTTTATAATGTCATTGTGTCATTTATGAGCTGTGAGAGGGATATACGATATAGGTTTTATTAAAGGTTTATATAAAATTCTGTCCAACACTAAATGTCTGCAGAGAGGCCTGCTGTCTTACATTCAAAACCTGTTCAAAACTCACCACCACACTGCTAGAGTGTAGTGAATGGTTGCCAGTGTGTTGCTATGTCTTTGCTAAGATATTCTGATGGTTGTTATGTGGTTGCTTAGATGATTTCAATGCTGTATGTTCATAACTGGCTTTCCTACATTGCTGAATCTGCAGGACTAAAAAAAAAATGTGATGAGAAACAAAAAGAAAAAACTTTTACATACCAATTCTTATGGGAATCAAAAATATACAGCACAACCAGTGTAGTCTGATTCATGAACATGTTACTCTTATGAACCAAACTTTTTAAGTGAAACAAAAAACATACAGTATGACCAAATATAACTTTATCAACAACAACAACAACAAAAATCCTTATAAGCCCAGTTTTGAATGTGAATCATTTCTGATTCACAAACAAATGTCTCGTATGAGATGATTGTTATATAATGAGCTGATTCATACATTACAACAAATTAAATCCACCTCAATGCAAATAACTTATATGCACCAAATCTCTTAAGTGAATCAGAAACAAATACTGCACATCCAGTGTATTCTGATTCACGAGCAAATGAACCATATGAGCCGAATAAAAAAATAATCAAAACACATCATAACTAATGGAGTACTTTTATGCAGGGTTATTCTGGAGAAACTATTAAAAACATGCTTGTTCACTGAAATAAAAGCTGAAATATATTATGTAAAACTTTAAACTAAAAATAGAAATGCTGCCTAATTAAAAGTTTAAGAACTTTAATTTACTAAATAATGAGTACTGAACTAAAATAAATAAATAAATGAAATTGAAAAAAATATTTATATAAAAAAAATGACAAAAGCACTTAACAAATGTAACATTAAAATGAAAACTGAAATTATAAAAATAAAAAAGAATTTCAAATATTAATAAAATAGTACTTAAATATCACTATTCTCTCTTTTGTTCAAAAAGCCCCACAAACTCAGGAGCCCCAGGTTTGAATCTGTAAGATGAATCCAGCCTTAAGGCCCGTTCACACCAAGAACGATAACTATAAAGATAACGATATTAGCGTCCACACCAGCGAACGATATTGTCTGTGTATTCTAAGCAGATGCGCGTCTGCTGCTTTAAATTCTCGAGCTCGTTACAGCAGGATGGATTCTGATTGGCTGGCAATGTTTTTATCGTTCATCAGAAAAAAAAAATCGTTCTGAAAGTGATTCCAACAATATCGTTTCTCTGTGCCTTTATCATTATAGTTGTGGTGTGGACTCTGCTATTCTTTAATATTGAGAATGATTTTTAGAACTATATCTTTATCGTTATCTTCATAGTTATCGTGCTTGGTGTGAATGGGCCTTGTGGGAATAGACTTGTGGGTTTGTACAAAGAGGTTTACATAGCAAGCACCACAAATAATATAGGAAAGAATTATGCTTATATGTCACATGAGGGGTTTAAAAAGATTGATGTTTTCCTCTTTATCCCCTCCCCTCCTTCTCATTCACTTTATATCCTCAGCTTTTTCATATAACATATTTACAGTCCCGATAAAGGAGAGTTAGCCATTATAGCGGCTGGAAGCCTGGCGCGCTAAAGCTTCATCAAATAAACCGCAGGTATGAAAAGACAATAATGATGATAAATCAACTAAAGTCTGGGGGGTATTGACCAGACGCAGGTGCACACGAGGCCTGTGAAAGAAAGAGAAGTGATAGATGATACGGTGGATAGAGACAGAATGCAGGTCTGATGGGGGCAAATTACGACTAATGGTATTTTAGTTTTCTTTCCCACCTGATTCTATTTGTCCATGATTCTATTTCACTGGACAGTATAATTCACCCTCTGTCTTTAATAGACTGCAGGCAGGGCCAAGAGAAACACATGCAATATTACACCTATATATTAGCAGAATGTATTTTAACCTCAAAGAAATTTACACATTTCACTTTATACGCTAAAATCTGGTGTATTTGATTCTATTTTAAGATTTTTTTTTAACTACAAATTGGATCTCTTTTTTTTTTCTTCACAAACACAAGTGGGTTGCTACAGTAACATGTTGCATGACATGTCTTAAAATAAAAAGCAATTAGTGTGCATTAAAAACACAATCAGATAGTAAAAGCTGTTAGAGAGATTTGTGTTATTGCTAGCGAGAAATAGACATGTCTGTTATACTCTAAATGAAACTTAACAATTAAAAAACAAAGAGTGGTGGATAAAAGGGACAATGCATTGGCATGTTTGGTTTTGATGAAACAAAAGACACGATCTCCTGCTAAGTAAACTAACAGCAGAAAAGTTAAAACACTGTCAGGGATACTGCCAATCAACATGACACAATTAAATATTGTATTTGGGGATTTGCAGGGAGCACTGAGGAGAGGGTGAAAACAGCAAAACACCAGCAGCATTCATCATAGTCTGCCATTTTCATGCTGGTAAAGAAAATTAATAGTTTATTTGCAGGCTTTTTAACCAGGCAGTACAAAACAACCCCCTGCAAATACTTTTGAAACCATTTAAAATCACTTTCAAACATACTGCCAAGTCTTTTTTCAATTTTACAAAATCTTTCACATACAACCTACGAAATATAAAAGAGAAAGAAGTGAAAACTAGTGCACCTTCAAAACTCAAGGAGGGACTGAGATATGGATCACTCTCAGTGCTCCTATTAATAGCCCTAACATGTTTGTTGCTTTTAGATTGGGTGCATCGTGATGTAGAGATATAAGGTTCGACTCTTATGTACTCAATGTGTGTATATATATATATATATATATATATATATATATATATATATACATATATATATAGTTCCAATAAATTTCCAAGTTCAACTGAACAAGGACCAGAATTCCATGTAATTCCACCCAATTCCACAAGTGGCCTAACACTCTGCTGTTTCAGGTAATGAGGGGTGCTTTGCTGGATTTAGGACAAAAGTCATCATTTTAATACTTGCCATTAGCGGTGATCAAGGCAAACGTTCTACACAAAGGAGCTCCTGTTGGGTTCTGGCATCTCGCTGTCATGTCGAAAGTGTAACTCCTCCATCATTTTTACGATGGCTTCGGTTTTCACATAATTAATGGCCGTCAGCAGGACGTAAATGTGTGAAGATGAAAGAATGGGAAAACATTCAAATTAACACTGTCACTTTGAACAATGGTGAGCCGGAAAAGACGATTGCATTCGCATTCGCAGGAGATGAAGTAGACACCAGAAAATGAGAAAAGCAGAGCATTTATCTTAAACACAGGCAAAATCGATTTATGAACATCAGAGTACACCTTGAAAAAAACACAATGCATCTGAAAGTCACATATTTTGCTGACATTTTTTATATTCATTTTAATATGATTATGTACAGATTCATGATTAAATAAGAATTCGGGGGGGGGGGGGGCAGAGTATGACACAGTATGATCTATGGATACATAATATTTAATGAGGGTTTGAGCTAAAAAGCACAATTCTTAATTCCTAATTCATTCACATACTAGTTAATAACTTTTTTTTTTTTTTACTTTTTCTTTTCCAATAATTATAATAATAATAAATCACAGGGATCCATTTACTCAAAAAGAAAGAAATCATGAAGTGAGTCTTGAATGATCTCTCTTAGTCATAGCCAATAGAGCATCATCTTTACTAGATTTACAAAAAAAAATGCAATGCACTGTTGATGCAAAAAAAAAAAAAAAACATTAAAGATTTTTTTCAAGACATTAAATAAAAAAATGCTACCCCTATAAACGTTAATTTTGAGAGGAAAAACTGCCTAAATTAGTGGGTTGTATTGGCCCTTTTTAAAATTCTTTAAAATCACCCGATAAATATCGGTGGCCAATACATATTGGCGGCTGATACATCCGTGAAACCCTAATATATGAAAACATTTTATATTGCACTCACCATACAAATCATTGCATGCATAATTTGCACTTAAAAAGTATGCAAAAAGTTACACTTTCTACCTCGTGGCTCTTTATTATCTAGTTTTTTGTTAACAATACATTTCAAACACTGCAAAAGAGTGTGCACCACTTTCTTTTTCTCATTTAAACCCTTTTACTATAGCCTCCCCACATCCTCTTACACATGGCTCTAGAAGATGACCTTTTCACAACGTCCAAATAATGCACCAAAGCGTGAATCCACTCCTGCAAATCGCCATTAACCACACCAATTAAAAGCATTTTTAATCTTCCACTGGGGAACAAAGCCTCCCTCTCGAATAGCCAAAAGTATGTGTTGGATGTCCACAACAGCCCTTAAAGGTTAATGGTGTCTCTGGAGAAGAAAATGTAAGGAGAATGAATGTGTGTGGGGTCTTGTTACTCGTCTCTCCCTTCCCTTGACTTCTGACAGAGCCCTGACATAAGAGCCGCCCAGTTCATTATGTTTGGGTCACTGCGCTCTGCAAATATTCCTGCCTTTTCTATCTTCCTCATCTTTTTGGTCTTGTACTCACTATACTGTTTATACACGGAATTAAAGTCAACATGAACCAGCAGTCAGAGCTTCTGTAATGTGACATATCTTTGAGTGAAGTAGGTTACTATATTAGGAAACAATATGTAGCAAAAAGTGATTATTTTGATAAAGGTTTAAGAAGGTAAGTTCTTGTAAATATGGCACTTTTTCTCATTACATTTGCCTACACATTTCTTTCTGTGGATCAACTGCGTGGTCTGGATGGCTAAGGTTTTTCACTGATGATCTTTTTTATTAGATTGACAGGATTATTATTACAAACAACTAGTAGGTTAATGAAAAAGTAAAAAACTGTGCCAACTATGGTATTGCCAAGTACTCGGATTTAGTGCTCTGCATTTAACCCATAGAAGTGCACACACAAAGCAGTGGGCAGCCATTTTGCTCCAGCACCCAGGGAGAAATTGGGAGTTCAGTGACTTGCTCAAGGACACTTCAGCCATCAGTATTGAGGATGGAAGAGAGTTCATTCACTCCCCCCACCTACAATTCCTGCCAGAACTGAGACTCGAACCTGCGACGTTTGGGTTACAAGTCCGACTCTGTGATGAGTTTGATTAGTATGTTTGTCTAAAGATTTTTACACATCAATTCACATATATATATATATATATATATGTGTGTGTGTGTGTGTGTGTGTGTGTGTGTGTGTGCGTGTGTGTGTGTGTGTGCATTTTAAATGCATTTTTAACAAAAATAAATAAATACAATAAAATAAACACTCAAACAACTAACACACTCAAAAGACAAAAGTTGCAGAGATCTTCACTAGTCAGCTACTAAACTGGGGGATAAAGCCTCGTTCAAAGTGATAAATGAAGAAACAGCTGGATTTTGTATAATTACCACATAAAGAAATGAACAGCCGGACCAAAATGGGGTCCTTAAACACCTTTCCAATGTTATTCAAATTAAGATTCACTTGCAACCACATGCAATCTGTCTTCATAATAACGAATTTAATTATCAATTAATCAGATCTACTCACAATCAAGACACTCTCCATCTCAATCCAATTAGACTGAATTTATTGATGGATTCATTGATGGAAATAACTGTGTACGTGTGCGTGTACACATCTGTGCAGGTTTCTTTGAGTTTGTTCCTCTCCATGAGAAAACTGTAGAGTAAACAGGAGGACAGGATATTTCTCAGTGCCAGCCATATGATGTTTGCTCAGCTCTCCAGATCTGCACCGTCTGAATCATTCTGCCAACCCCTTTCTCTTTCTCTCTCTCATCCACCTCTTGAATAACCCTCTGCCAGAAAACCTTAGCCTCATCCTCTTTATCTCAACCCCTCCATCCCTCATTCCCTCTCTGAGGAACATCTACGCCCGATTCAATTCAATCCTGCTTACAAACAGTGAGTTTCTGCTGTGATCAAGTCCTCCTGGGAAGTTTGTACTTACAAGCTCAGAACTCATAAATGCATTGTGCATTTTTCCTTTTTCCAATACTGACAAAGAAAGCTTTTTAGCACTACTCCAACAAAACAGGGAGCAAAGGATGCTCATAAGATTTGTAATTGATGGATTATCTGTGCATTTCATGCTGCTGTTGAGAATGATGGTAAATTCAGTTTGGTCACACAAGTCTAATGCCTCATAAACTGGCTAAATGACTAGTGGCAAGCTTTATTGCTGTTCTTCGTCAGCAGTACAACACACAGAACGCGTGCAAACTATATTATACCATAAATATTGACAATTATATTCAATGACAATTTCTTTCCACCCTCATTATTTAATTGACACACTGTAAACACAGATGCAAAACAGAAACATTTGATTTTATGACTTGATTCAACATATAAATACGATCACATGGACTTGAATGCAGCATGACAGCCCTGCTAGAAGCGCACTTTTTGCACTTACATTTATAAAACAAATAGTTCCAGTCCTGAATGCTGATTGGTTGATATAATATTCCATGAATTCTAAAAACCCAATGTGGTAACAACTGTGGCAAAATGTAATTGGAAGGGAAAGGATAGTAATATATTTGCTTAACAAAATAATATTTTAATGAAACTGTTTTACTTTTATTAGCAATTAAACACTCAGGGCCTTGCTGTATTTTAAATGTACACTTTGAAGGCACCTCTATATGTGTATATCCACAATACTACACATTATCATGTACTTAATTGCATAATTATTAATTTAAACAATTCGAGCTGTGACAAGACATCAGTTACAGCAGATCTTTCTAGGCTCACTGACTACATAATATGGTGAAAGAACTATTATTGCAGTTATTAAAATTATTATTATTAACAATACCCTTTCTATTAATCACTCTGTGCCTAATGACACCTCTTAACTTTAGTGATAATTATAAAGCATATTTTGATTTCTTTCCTGTATCTCTCCCTCCTCTCTTTTTTGCTTTGGTTTAAGTGGGAATCTTTTAGCATGCTTTCTTTGAGACTCTTACAGCCGTGAACAGAAATCCATCCCCTGCTTGTTCTCAGGACAGAAAGGTGTAAGGTGTCACATTCAAATGTGTCCCTCGCTGTTTTTTTGCCCAAAGCTCTTTATTGCTCTATTGATTCTGAGAGTGTTACGATGACAGCGATGAACAGAAACTGACAGTGATTTGATGGGGTGTCAAATGCGCCTGTGTCTCTTTAATGATGCTGTAATTGAGCCTCACATGCTATGGCAACAAAACAGCTCAATCTACAACCCACACAGAGGTGGATAAAAAGAACAACAGGCCAGATAGTTAATTCCATCCAAAAGTATTTTAAGCAAGTGCCGTAATCTATAAAATGTTGATCAGATGCGAAGTGGTTCACATTTCAAAACACCTCATATCAGTGAACACTTCACATTGTGTCTTAATGCACAATGCAACTATATAAAACATGATGTTCTCTCTCTCTCTCTCTCTCTCTCTCTCTCTCTCTCTCTCTCTCTCTCTCTCTCTCTCTCTCTCTCTCTCTCTCTTGTTAGGATTTTTTCTCTCATTACAATTTCCTCACTCTTCCTCTCTTCTCTGTCTCTCTTTGACATTGTCTCTTTTTTCCTCCCACAGGAGCAGTCTCTCTTTCGACCTCTCTCTCTCTTTCTTTCTCTTCTTAAACTCTCATGAATCTTTCAGAGAGAATGTCTGTAAATCCGGCCTTGCACACACAGTAGAAAAAAAGATAATTACTTTTTATCACACATTAAATCCCCTGACACCCTGGACATCAGAGAGGGTCCTTCTGCCCATCCTGAATGAGCATGACCCTGCTAGAGTGCTGACTGAAGGGGAATGGATGTTTGTGCCCTGGAGAAATGGATGAAAGAAGAGTGGAAGATCTCGCTTTTATGTTCCCTCTCAGCATATGACTAGATCAGAGTCACATGCCTAATTAATTTAACGTCAATGACATTATACAAAAACCTGAAAAAGAGTCTGCATTTAAAAAAAAAAAAGACAAAATCTCACTGGATTATTACAATTAATAGCAAAAATGTTTGGAAATGTAAACTGACACACTACAGCAAAAGATAGAAATAACTGACTTAAAAACTATTTTGTGTTGGTGAAAATACTAGTGGCCTAAGACTTTTGCACAGTACTGTATGTATGTATTAGGGGTGTAACGGTACGCAGAAATCACGGTTCGGTACGTTCCTTCGGTTTTAAAGTCACAGTTCAGTTCATTTTCGGTACAGTAAGGGAAAGAAAAGCAAACATTAAACTGCAAGTTGTTTATTACTATAAACTTTTTTTTTTACAATTTGTTTACACTTTTTTAAAACACTTTTTAATAAAATATATATAAAATAAAAAAAGAATAAGAAATAAGAAATAAAATACTGCTGCAAAGTTCTCCACTAAATAAAATACTCTTAGTCTCAAACCAATATCATATAATAAAATATAATGAAAAATATAAATAACTATGATTACAGTGCAGCATTACCAATCCCTCAGATTTCGTTCTTGCGTTGGACCGATCGGTATTAAGAGCAAACGTCTGTTTAAATGCCGACGGGAGCTGCATTTGAATTACGGTCATTTTTTCCTAGTTGTAGTGATGTTCACACTTGCGTGATAGCTTCTGTAAACTTTAGAATCAGCTGCAGGGCGGGATTTGCGCTGAACGCGGAGACTTCCACCACTTAATATGTTCGTGTGGAAACACAAAAATGTACCAATGCTCCACACACAAAATATTACATTCGGTCATTCGGTACACACGTGCACCGTGCCAAAAGCCCTGTACCGAAACTGTCCGGTACCAATACACGTATCGTTACACCCCTAGTATGTATGTATGTATCTATATATATAGATACACACACACACATATAATAAAGTAATATGGAATATTAAATCATTCACTTTCACTGTATGAGAAAGCAACTTTGTTTTCTGCAAAAAAGTATTTCACTGGGCAAAATGTGGTTTGAACAACATCATAGATGAAGAGGGTAGACTTCTCCTTTTCGGGTGAACTACCACTTTAAATACCGACTAAGTGTGGCTCCGGATAACTCCTCAGCTATTAAATATGGCTGCTCCACAGGTTTTTGCTCTCTGTACAGTACAAGGAGGAAACGTCTCATTTATAGTGGACTTGGCCCGCACTCCAGTATTGAGCTGTCATTTAGTCAGCCAAATAGAATAAGTGGGGAGGATTAAACCAGCACAGTCATGCAGATAACACCTCTGACAGTCTTCCTTTCTCTCTCGCTCTCACTCGAATACTAAACAGGCCGCTGAGTGACAGCTTGTCAGAGGGCAAGAGTGGAGCGCTGAAACCCGGCAACCCAAGAGCAGGCCGATAACAAGCAGGTCAAAGAAAACAATTACGGCCCTGGCGCTTTCTAATGGACACACGGGAAATAATCATGTTCCTGTGTGTGTGTGTGTGTGTGTGTGTGTGTGTGTGTGAAATCCATTATGTCCCGACAGCCCTTGCAAAGTCATTTGTTGGTCCTCTCAGGTGTCTCATTTTTTCGTCCACTTCAAGTGTTGTTTTGCCCCCTTTCCCTCCTCGCTCTTTTCTGTCCATCTCTCAGTTGCGTCTCTCAGCGTTTCATTTCTCCCTGATTTCTCGCATTGTTATTCCACCCCCTCAGACAGGCTCTCCATCTCGGTCTAGAGCAGCAATCACAACAAAACAGGGAGCCGTCACAGTAAGGCAACTCGTTTTGTTTCCACACAAGTTGCGATGGAGTGAGGTTTTCAGACTCGCCTGCTCATTTATCCCTGGCAGCCTCGGCAAGAATTCAACCACTCTGCTACTCTCAATGAAGTTAAAACTCTTTCCTTTTAAGTTTTGTTCGCCATTCCTTCCCACTTTTATTCAGGGTTTTTTTTTTTACTACTTTTTACTCTTGTTTGACTCAGAGAGAGATGGGGTTACAGCACGGGGCAGCCATTAGACATGGGTGAAGTGTCTCATTCAAGGGCTCAGACAAAGTGGTTGGAGAAGGAATGAGCTTTCTGTTCATTATAAGGAGCTTTTACCCACTGGACCGTGCGTTCAAGGCTTATCTCTGCCATTTCTAATGTGTGTAAATCAGAGTGTTGGCAAACATTCACAAAGATCACACATTGCGGAAGTACAAGACAGCATTGGTGTAGAAATAAATGTGCATCGTAAGCACAAGTTAATTCAACTGTTAAGACAAATCTTGTCAAATGCAACAACAGCAGTAAACACTCAAAGAAACACTTCAGCAAGACATAGTAAAGGGAAAGATGAACAGAAAATATTAGAAAAGATGAGACATTGTGCAAAAAAAGGAATATATGAATTCTTAAATGCCTCATGCTCAAGGACATGGAAATTAATCTAGAAGCCATAAGAAACACACACTGGGTGAACTGGATTATCCAGTAGTCTGGCAGGTTCTGGATCAGCTATTAGTCTGGCAGTGTGCAGATGATAAGAGACTTCACTGAGCTGCTATGAGTAGCTGTCAGAGAGCAGGAGACAGACAGAGACAAATCTGCAGCTCCCTCAGGGTATATGATCTCTCGTTAGTTTTAATTAATCATTCTTATTAATAACAGACATCTCCTCGCAACCTCAATGAAATAAAAAATTCTGACAGGCAAATTTTAAAAAATTATGCGTCTGAGTAAGATAAACTAACTTGGCCCTGCAATAAATTATAATGCTGCTGCTAAAACAGACAGGGCCTGGGGACAAATTTACATGGGTGAGGAACATAGAGGGCCCTCTTCATCACAGGACCCCAGAAATCTTTTGGATGTTTTTTTTTTTTTTTTTATAAAACTGGATTACAACAACCTAATATAATTACAGACTACATTATAGAAAGAAAGCTCAATTCTGAAACCAGCTTATGTTATCATTAACAAAATGTGGCAAAAAGTACAATCGTAATACGAAGATATATTTTTAAGTACATTTAAAAACTAAGGTAATGCCATGGTACTTGAATGTAATGTTAAGCCATGAAAGACATAACAGAAGTCCTGTGAAATTATCTTGGTTTTAATAGTCAAGGCCCAGAAGTAAATTAGCTAATTCTATTTTAATATGTGTCCATTGTTGTTGTCTGTTGACTAACTTTATTGTCTGAGTGTTAGTCCTTTAACACATAGACCTCAAGCCAAAAGCTGAAATGCACAAACAACACATTTATTAAACAATAAATGGGAGATCATTTATAAACCTAATTAAAAAAGAGCATAATTAAACATTTATGCTTAATAAACTGCTTAATAAACTATTGATTAAAATATTTTTGTCAACACCTGTTTCCATCCAACTTACTACATTTCTGCCATTGTTCTTAATTAGAAGAGTTCTCAAAGATTCAGCTCAATTTTCTACATCAGTAATTCAATTCAAAGTGAACAAATGGAAGAAACGTATCACTTTATTTAAATTTAAGGCATCAATTAAGTTTTAACGTACAAGACTTTTTCTTCTAGAATTTCTTGGTTTTGTTTAAACATTTAAACAGCTATTTAACAGCAGAAAAATAATTGCCTTTGCTAATCTTTCAGATAAATTAAAAATGGACAGTTCTATGTTTTTTCTTACAGGCTATAAGTTCTTCCAAACACGTGAAAACTTGCTTGGTTCGTTTCAGAAATCCTCTTTATCAATTAGCAGTAAGTCTATCATTATTGTTCTAATTCAGCTTTTATGTGTTGTATTTGAATGCCTCGAGTTATTTACGACAAAGAAAATATGCTTATAAAAAATAGTTATAATATGCTAAACAACAGAAATGGATAAATATTTCCTATTCTCTGCACAATTATTCAGCGACCCACGATTCAAGCGTTGATGCCGTGGTACATGGTTTGGATGTGCCCAGAGCGCCACCCTCCGGCGGAGCGATGAACTGCAGCTATTTCACAGCGGCACGGACACGGTGACCGATTCCCTCACTTGATACGAGACTATTTTAAGATCTAATCGCCGTTCTCAAAAGTTCCCCAAACCGATCGTTTACAGACGCAAAAAAATATCAAATTAATTATCGCAGTCACAAAGAACAAACAGCTGTTTTTATTATGAGCGCACTATGTAGGCTGTGTATTAGGCTATTGACTGAGTAAACTTTTTTAAAATCCAGTCTGAGACGTCATTTATAAATATACAGCTTGAACATACAATAGCATTAACACATAGTAATTTAAAATATAATAAACGTAATGTAATGTAATACAAAACAATACTTTTAAAGAGGACAACAGTCATCTTTCAGGATAAAAATAAGATAGAAAGAACTGAGGTAAATAACGGCAACATACAGATCCGTCATTAAAAGGTAACGTTAGGCTATGATTTGCCTATAAAAAGTCATAATATTAAACGATGAATAAAGCAACAACATACCTTCTGGAATTCGTATTCATCTAACATTAACGTTATAGCATAGTTAACATCTCCCCTCAGGACATCGTTATTAATAAACAAGACACAATTATTAAAGTTTCATCCCGTCTTGGGTTACGGCATCCAAAGCTCGTCAACCTCCGCAAAGTGGCCAAAAAGAAACAGAGCAGAATGCAAACTTGCCTGGAAAGAACTCTCCAAATGTGAGCTGAAGATGAAAAACAAGCAGCAGAACGGAGAAGTAGTTCCTTTGGTCCATTCTCGCGGTCATTACTTCACATACTCGCTGTCCGTCCGCGCGCGAGAGAACTGACGGTTTCCCGGCATCAGTGATGTAGCGCGCGCGACTCGAGCCGTCAGTCGACAGCTGTCTGACTCTTGGCTCTCTGTACTGCTACGACAAGGGTGTGTGGGGAGGAGAGTGGGTGCGAATGAACGAAGAGAGGGTTCCAATATCCCCCAGGTCCCTAGACCTGCCTGCCAGAAATACTGTGGTGAAGTGATGGTTTAAACACTACCGCGTGCGCTGGAGACGCTCTTCTCGTGCACCTCGCGATAGGGTGCGCACTTGCGCGGTGCCTAAAAGTAATTCAACACCCCGAGCAATGAGTGAGAGAGGTTCCAGACCACTCTAGTTTCATTGTTTTCCACGGTGTTACATACAGAGGCCCCGAAAAAGTATTTGGACACTTAAGACACACTTAAAAATGTATGAATGCTGTGGTGTTAAATAAAATATCAAACCAAGTATTTCAAATATAGTACAAGAACATTTATCATTTCACCAACACAAGTTTTATTTATTAAATATAGGCCTATACATTATATGGAAAATTTGTTGGTGGAACATACCAAGTTAAAATGCTGTAACCATGTCTAAGATGACCAAAAGTGTACAATAATGCCATTAATGGTACTATAATTGTATGTAACCATGACTCTTTTATATTCTGAATAAAATGCATGTACAATGTTTAGATAGATAGATAGATAGATAGATAGATAGATAGATAGATAGATAGATAGATAGATAGATAGATAGATAGATAGATAGATAGATAGATAGATAGATAGATAGATAGATAGATAGATAGATAGACTTGAGCAAGAGAATGCAAGATCTAGTTACAGAATGCATATGGTCAACTCCATGGTCCATTTATAAGATAGAAACACCCTGAGTGGGCAGATTTCAGTTACAGTGTTTTATGGTTAGACCTAATTTATGAATTCATTATTTAGTGATGTGGAAATCAATGCCTCATTAACACAGAAAGGTGCCCTTTCATTCTTCATACCAACTCACTCTTGTCCAAGAGTCTTCACTCCACTATCAATCTCCCTTGCTCATCCCATTCTATTGGTTTCAGTTGCATGAACGCAAAGGTGTTTTTTTGTTGTTGTTGTTTTTAATTCTGAATTGAAACAGAACAACTATCAACAATGCAGGTTTATTTGGTATTAATAGTGCCAAAAATAAATAAATAAACAGAAATACTGATTTTTTTTATCCATATCGTGATGTATATCATAGTGAAACAGATCACTGAAAATAAAATAAAAAATAGTAGGATGCATTTAAATTATGCAAATTGTATCATACATTAAAATATATATATATGAATAACAAATTGTGACTATTTCTCTGTAACTACATGTTCTTTGGAACATTCTCAAATAATGCTGAAAATTATGATCATCAGGTTTTACACAAACGTTTGTAGATCCAGTGTCGCTGTCATAAAAGCAAAGAGGTGGCAAACTAAATACCAAAAAACTGAGAAATTCATATGAATTTTTCAAATCAGCCTTACTTAACATCTTTATGCAGGTACTCTCACTTGATATATATAAAAATATATATTAAATAATAAGACTACAAAACATAAGCATGGCCTCAGTGGCCTCAAACTTTGGAGCCCCACTCTACAGATATATTAAACATAATGGCAAAGGCAGAACTAGTGTCAGGCAGCAGAGTTAATAAACACAACAGGGGGCTGTGGATTGAAAAGCACCATACTGTAGGTGCAAATCATTCTGTTGCTGCGAGAGGTGAGAAGGCGTCCCCCCCACACACCTGCCAATAGTTACAGCCACCAGGAGGCCTTTCTACAGCTTGAATGTGTGTGTAATATGTACTCTGTGCCCTAAGGTTTCAACCATTCACCACGCTCATCCCAATCATCAGAAAGGTCATAAAGAACTCTTATAAGCGTCCATCAAATGCATGCAATGTGCCATCCACTCTTCTTTTCTCCTACATTCAGGGAACATCTCTCGGTTAGTCAATAGATTTAATTGGCCGACACAAAGCCTGCTGGGTCGAGTTGGACAATTTAAGAGGCGTTGCTTAAAAAGACAGAAAGTGTGAGCTAATGATATTTCTCTGGGCGGGATTGGAAAACAGTGAAAATGGTAGAGTAGGGAATTAGCTACTGTGTTTTTATGAGTTCACAAAAAGAGTTTTCTAATCACCAGAGAGATGGACTGGCTATTAAGGATTCAATATGTCTCTGGGAAACTAGAGGGCAAGAAAGATTTTTGTGTGGTGCTAAATTCATGCATTATGTATAAATATTAGTTCTCAACTTATTGATTAAACTGCATGTCTGGAATCTTTAACAACCTCCAAATGCAAATCATAAAGTTATAGATAATACCATACAATGTTTCTTCCAGTGAATGATTTTTATAGCCAAGTTACAGTATTTTACACAGTTGTAGGAAGTTTATTCAGCTATGGCCACTTTTATGATTAAAAGAACATTTTCATCTTTTTGTTTTTGTTATATAAAGGACACATTCAAACTTTCCTAATTCTTTTTTGATTGTTTAATTGTCCAAAATTAATTTTGAGCTATTAAATATTCAAAATAAAAATTGCTTATTAATAAATCCATAATAAACCATTGGTTTATAAACCAATCTTTATTTTTTATTCTATGATTATTTCATTCTTCGACTACAATCAGAGACTAAAATAAATAACTAGATACCATTTCAACATATTCATTGCTTGAAAATTAAACAAATTACATCTATACCTCAGTTTTTCTTGGTAAATATGGTGTATTCAGTCAAATTAAACTAGTCCACAGGGCAGAGAGTGCTTAGCTGAAGAAACTCTACTTAGTCCAGAATGCACATAGAGTAAGCACTGTCTCCATGCATCTCTAAACACAAGATTATGTCCCGATTAAAATACAACCTTGACAGTTCATTGGCCATACTGAAAAGCTTGTATGCCCACATCTTTCTGATTATATTTAGACTGTATTTAAGTTTTTTTATTGGTTCATATTTTTATAACATAAAGTCTGTTGTTTATTGAAGCTCCTCAGGTAATATTCATTTTCACTCTCATTGCAAATAGGCCCCACAACCTTCAAAACTCCTCCAGAACTTCATTTTAATTCTTCCCGCATGCCACATCCTAACACTTTCGCCCCTTCATTAAATACACTAGACAGCACAACAGGAAATTGCGGTCAGTCAGATCAGATACTTGTGCACCCAGGAAGTTATTGGAGACCAGTGTCGGACTGGAGGTCGGTTTATTGGAATATTACATACATATCGCTCATTGGGATCTTCAATAGCCTCTTATTTTAATTACAAGACCACTAACATCGTATTAATGTTTCATACAGGTTCCAAGGATACTTCAGTCAGAAATAAAACTCTGCCATTGTTAGACACCCTCATGCCATTAGAAACTGGAAGGACTTTTGTGAAAAAAAACAAACAAACTGTAAGCTTGTAAAATTCATAAGAACTTGAGACAAATTCACAACCAAGTTGCAATTCCCAATTCAATTAACTAAAAGTAAAGTTGAACTAAATTACAATATTTTGCGCAATATCTCTTTGATGACAGATTTCCCTTTTTTATGGAACATTAAAACTGCTTTTTTGGTTGTTGTTAGTGTTTCTTCTTTTTCCTCTTCTTGATCTTGATTTTTTAGTTTTCCACTAATTCAAATTCTGTCATTGTTTACTCACTCTCGTGCCATCTAGAATCTGTAGGATTTCATTCTTCCATAGAACACAATCTGCTTTAATTTTATATAAAGGGACATTCTCCCTTGTGTTCCAGAAAACAAGAAGGTCATACATTTTCAGATGACATGAAGGTGACTAAATGACAGAAACACTTTTAGGTCAACTATTCCCAGAGCCACTTGTTTTAGTAATATTCAGTGCACATACAAAAATTATAAGGGTTTGTGAACAGTTTGACAAAGTGGAAAGAACCTAAACCCCAGTCATGGCTGAGCTACAACTTCCAGTTCAATTAATTAACTCCTCTGGTGTCAAGCTAAACAAACACCTTCACAAACAGTTGTAATTGTGCATGAAGTTTAATCAAACCAACTCTTGTGTGATGAAGTTCTGTAAGAACGGCCACTGACTTTAATGGATTACACAGCCATGAAACTTCAGTTAGCACATCTTGTTTGCCTAGCATCGGGATATTAGGTCCTCCGTTCCAGGGCAGACACCGCTGTGTTACTTCACATGGACCCATTGCTCCTTCCCATGACTTCTCTTTCAATTAAAACAACTCAAACAATGTCTCTCCCTGCGGAGCCGTTTAATGAGAGGACTAATGTGTAATATCAGCTTCACCTCAGTGCTGGAGAAGCGTCTCTCTGGCCTTTTAATACCAACGCATGTGTGCTCGAGAGACTCGGGACCCCCTGCTGTTTGCAAGAAGCGAGAGCTCCCGGGACAAAGACCTCTTGTGGAAATGAATGACTTTCCACTGAACTCATCTGATGTCAAGACCGCATCTCAAGGATGCAGACAGTGACCTGAAGACCTCACTGTTAGTTCAAAGTGTTTAGGGGTAATGTGGTGAAGAAGGGAAGTGTAGAGTGAAACTTGAGCGAAGATGGAAGCCCATTACTCATCTAAAGAACTGCATAGATCAATTTTGATGCACTACCTTGGACATAATTTAATGATCGTGAGATCAATAGTCATAATCTTATGTGCTGAGCACATTAAGAGGCTATCATTTGGAAAAGCACCAAAGGGCCCAGACAAGGATCGGGCTGAAAGGAGTCTGAAAACATATTGGGAACTTAGCTGCACAATATTCTTTGTAAGTGCACATGGCAGATAATATATTTTTGATTCAATCATGCAGTGGCTGAATATGGCCAATTATAGATGATTTGATGAGCACTTCCCAAAAGGCCAAGATTAGATTTCAATTTTACAACGAAAATGGATAAATTAAATAAAAGTAGATCTATTAAAGTAATGGAAAGAGAAAAAAAATAAAAATAAAATAAATATATATATATATATATATATATATATTTATATATATTAAAGGGACAGTTCACCTAAAAAAATTAATTCTGTCATTTTTACTAACAATCATGGTTTTAAACTGTATGTCTTTCTTCTGATGAACACAAATGTGTCCAAATGACACTGGACCCTGTTGATTTCATTGCTTGGACAAAATAAAAATAAAATAAATAGCAGCACCAAAATATCAATGCTTTTCAAACTGAGTTGCTTCTGTGTCAGGCTGTTTGGGATACTGGAACATGAGAAACGAGAAGAATAAAATAAAATAAACAAAAATAACATATTTTATATAACATTTATAAAATAGGTGGGAACATTTAATTATTTTATTTTATTTTTATAAAAAAATGTTCATCTGTCATATCAAGTTAAGATGTTCCTTTCCATGTTTAAACGCAACATCACATAACTTCTTTGTAGGCCAGTTTGAATTTCAGCATTCACTGTCAAGGGAATTAAGATTTTAACTATATGAATAATTCATGTGTTCAAGCACGTTTAAAAACATTCATCTGTGCAGTGGAAGCTTGTAACAGTGGATGGGATGTTTTCTGTCCTGAGTCTCTGTGTATATGCTCTCAGATTCACAGACATCATCTGTGAACTTGTGTAATTTCAGGTAAATATTTGGCCAGATGATGCCAATCGTCTGAACAATGTCAAAATGATTGCCTGTCAACTATTATAACCCGCATGAATAACATTTTCTGGAAATTCATACAAATATAATAGCCCCTTTCACTTGCACTCATGGAGAATAGGACAAACAATTAAATAATCTTGGCAATCAGGCTTTAGACGTCAAACCTCATACAAAGGACCTGCGAGTTAATTTGCATTCTGAATGGAATGTTAAATCTCACATTGTCCATGTCACAAAAAGATGCTTTTCTTCCATCAGAGAAGTCAAATCTTTCCTTGACTGCATTATATAGTTAACTCACGCCTTTTTGTTTTAATGATCGATAACATAAAATCAAAATGGAAGTTTTGTGGCTTTCAGTCAGTGCGTGCTTTTCTCATCTATATCCTGGGTTACTTATAAAACTTATCTGAACAATATGCATTATATTACATAATATTACAGATTTAAGAAATGGAAGGTTTTGTTTGTATGGTACCAGTATACAACCCATGCAGGTTGTGAATGTACAATGGCAAACATATATTTCAAAACACATATGTTTTTCAGTCATCTCTCTAGAGAGCAGCATGGTATGCCATATCTAACGCACACAGAAAACGCTTTTTTTTTCTGCATTTCATCCTGAACAATACCTCAAACCTTTGGGGAGACAAGGAGAGAGGAGTGCACAAGTGTAATATAAGAGGAGATGAAAAATAAATAGCATTTTTATATGATTTTCCACCCCTCCACATCAGTTTTATAAAAGTGGTGCAATGGGATGCTATGAGAGACTTCTCTAGTAAAAGGTATTGGGTGTGCAGAGTAATAATTTTCTTTCTCGGGCCGCTCAACATTGATCTGTGCTAGTGAAATCATCTCTGGGCTGTTATTAAATCATCATAGCACAGTGGTACACCACACACACACAGAGAGCTCTTATAAAACAGAGACAAACAACAATTTCTTATTATTTTACATTATTGTACCAGTACAAAAAATATAACTTTTATATCTGAAGTAACATGTTTAAAGGATGCAGTTTGATTATCATAAAAAATTAAACATTATTAATAAATTAACCAAATATATTTGTGACATATAATGATCATATATATATTAGATTTTTCCAAACACATACACGCAACTGTTCAAAGGTTTGTGGTCAGTAAGATTTTTTTATATTCTCTTTTGGTCACCAAGCCTTCATTTATTTATTCAAAAGTATTGAACAAAAACATATTCTGAAATAGAAGAATGAAGATTGTTTCCGAAGCAATTAGTGAAACATTTAGAGTCTAACCAGTTGCTTTATCGACAGCAGTTTGGATTTAGAGACAGATATTCCACTCAAACTGTTAACTTATATAAGCCTCATTGGATTTAGGGAATGTTATCGGGGCAGTGTTCAACTAAATAAATTAAATCAATTCAAAATGTCATCAGAAGCCATTCAGTGGTTTAGGTCTTGTTTTGGTGAGAGACAGCAGTGTGTCAGGGTCAATGGTGAGTCAGCTCTGCAGACAAACAATATAGGAGTACCGCAAGGTTCTGTACTTGGCCTTCTGTTGTTTACAATGTACATAAATGACACTGCCAGATGTATGCTTATGAAGCTGTCGTCTCTGTGTCCACTACAACACCAAGCCTTGCAGGTGAGCACCTGACACAGGCATTACATGACATGTTTCCATGTACTTCTCCATATGAAATAGGCCTGCAAGGGACGTATTTGAGGTGCGGATTAACAATGAAGTAATTGAAGCAGTGAATAAAGTCAAGTACATCTGTAAGGTCAAACCAAACCTAAATTGTTTTCGTCTTATTAGAAGGGACTTGTCATATTAAACTGCAAACCTAATCATGCATGCAATGATATTTTCACATTTATCATATTGTGTCAAATTATGGTCACAAGCCTCTCCAAATAAATTAAAGCCTATTATTTCAATATACAAACAGGCAATAAAAGTTATGAACTAAAAACCCATGACATGGCATCATTGTGATGTTTTAAGAAAACATAACCTTCTTAACTTCAATAGTTTCATTGATTTTAATTATCTCAAATTGTTTTTTAAATGTCTAAAGAATCATGTTTCACGAGATGTTTCACCATGTTTTCTGAATTGGTCCGTAGGCAGAGCTCTCATATGGCAAACACACGAGCCACTACTAGTGGTGACTGTCTTGTTTCAAAGTATAAGTACTCTTTTGGGAAATCTGCTTTCTCGGCAAAGGGCATACTTATTTAAAACTAGAGCCCAATCATAATGCTTTTAACAGAGGACTTAAACAATGGTTAAAAACCAAACAACAGTTCTCACATGAATGGTTCTTCATACCAAATTATTATTGCTATCTATCTTGTCTTTTCTTTAGAGCCTATGTATGTAAAAAAATTCTGAATATATTGTCCCTTCTTTATTTATTTATTTTTTTATTTTTTTATTGTTGTTGTAATTTTATGGTATATATATATATTATTTATTATTAATTTATTGTTAACATTGTTACTATTATTTATTATTATTAGCATTGTTATTGTTTGTTTTTGCTCTCTGAAAAGCCTCCCTTGGACTGTTGTGCAAAGACACTTAAGCAAGTGATGTCCATGATAATGTCACGAATACGAACCCCGTGAGTCCCTCCAGAGGCCAGCAGAGGGCACCATCGCCCGAATACTGACACCCACAGGCATCCAAACACTCACTTACACTGATACTCACTACATTACCCAACAGCCCCGCACCTTGGACTGATCACCGGCCAGGTGTTCCATATCAGAGACTGCCATATAAGCCAGACCTTTGCGTCACCTCACTGCGAAGTCTTGTTTCTGCCACGGCTAACATTTCTGAGCGTTCTACCCTGTCTTGCTATCCTGTTGCCAACCCTTGTTGTTTATCGATCCTAGAACCTTTGCTGCCTGCCTTTGAACCCAGATTGTTATACGGACTGTGATACTAGCTGGTTACCCCGACCCACTGCTTGGTATTGACTACGATTCTGATATCTCTATTATACTGTGTTTGCTGATCCTGACCCTTCGCCTGTACGACTACGAGTGTTCTAATAAAAGCTTGCAAATGGATCCCATGTCGAGTCAGTCATCGTTACAGAAGACTTCGCCAGGACAAGATCCAGCAGCCTATGAACATCTCTGCACCAACCTGGCAGCTCAGGCAAGTCAGATCGCTGCAAATCAGCAACAGTTAAATCATCTTACCGCCGTCACGGAGGAATTGGTGAAGGCTATTCAGAATCTCCATAGTCCTGTTGTCACGACACCCGCGCCACAAGCGGCCGCCATTGCACATGCGGTTCCCACGCCCTCTCAGATTAACCCACGACTGGCTTTTCCTGAGAAATTCGACGGTGACCCTAACAAATGTAAAGGCTTCTTACTACAATGTTCGC